>NW_027420609.1:0-8208 GCF_009905375.1 Apium graveolens | reverse complement strand
AATTAACATGTTAAACATCATGTATATGCAATTAGATCCTTTTAACCACCTCTTGGTACCCCTTTCAACAAGTCAATTTTTGGCCACATTTTGCTCTAATCAATCATGTAAGTGACTTCTCACCATATTAGAGTCACTTTGCACCTATAAGAGTCACTTTCCATATATATTGGTACAATTAACATGTTAAAATCATGTACATGCAAATAGAATCCTTTACCACCCTTGTGCCACATTTCATCCGTCAATTTGGTCCACATTTTGGTTCTAATTAATCATGTAAGTCTCTTTCACCATATAGAGTCATTTTGCACCCTATATGTCACTTTCCACAATCTATAGTATAATTAACATGTTAACATCTTATACATCACCATATAGAGTCACTTTGCACTTATAAGATCACTTGCCATCATATATTGGTACAATTAACATGTTACATCATTACATGCAATTAGAAATCCTTTTACCACCTCTTAGTGCCACATTCATACAGTCAATTTTGGTCCACATTTTGGTTCTAATTAACCATGTAAGTCACTTTTCACCATATTAGAGTCATTTGCACCCTATATGATCACTTTCCACAATCTATTAGTATAATTAACATGTCAACATCATATACTTCCAATTTGACATCCTTTTACCACCTTAGTTCCAATTTCATACAGGTAATGTTGTTCCACATTTTGGTTCTAATCAACCATGTAAGTCACTTTCACCATATTAGAGTCACTTGCACCCTATAAGAGTACTTTCCACCATAATACAACAATTAATTGTTAACATTATATACATCCAATTTGATATCCTTTTACCACCTATTAATGTCACTTTCATACAGTTAATTTTGTTCCACATTTTGGCTCTAATCAACCATGTAAGTCACTTTTCACCATATTAGAGTCACTTTGCACCCTACAAGAGACACTTGTCACCATATATTGATACTACTAACATGTTAACATCATGTACATGCAATTAGACATCCTTTAACCACCTCTTGGTACCCCTTTCCTACAAGTCATTTTGGGCCACATTTTGGCTCTAATCAATCATGTAAGTGACTTCTCACCATATTAGAGTCACTTGCACCTTATAAGAGTCCTTGCCATCATATATTGGTACAATTAACATGTTAACATCATGTAACATGCAATTAGAAATCCTTTTACCACCTCTTAGTGCCACATTCATCAAGTCATTTTGGTCCACATTTGGTTCTAATTAACCATGTAAGTCACTTTTCACCATATTAGAGTCATTTTGCACCCTATATTCACTTTCCACAATCTATTGTATAATTAACATGTCACACATATACTTCCAATTTGACATCTTTTACCACCTCTTAGTTCCAATTTCATACAGGTAATGTTGTTCCACATTTTGGTTAATCAACCATGTAAGTCACTTTTCACCATATTAGAGTCACTTTGCTCCTATAAGAGTCATTTCCACCATCATACAACAATTAACATATTAACTTTATATATCCAATTTGACATCCTTTTACCACCTATTAATGTCACTTTCATACAATTAATTTTGTTCCACATTTTGGCTCTAATCAACCATGTAAGTCACTTTTCACCATATTAAGTCACTTTTTACCTATGAGAGTCATTGTCACCATATATTGATACAATTAACATGTAACATCATGTACATGCAATTAGACATCCTTTAACCACTCTTGGTACCCCTTTCCTACAAGTCAATTTTGGGCCACATTTTGGCTCTAATCAATCATGTAAGTGACTTCTCACCATATTAGAGTCACTTTGCACCTTATAAGAGTCACTTGCCATCATATTTGGTACAATTAACTGTTAACATCATGTACATGCAATTAGAAATCCTTTTACCACCTCTTAGTGCCACATTCAACAAGTCAATTTTGGTCCACATTTTGGTTCTAATTAACCATGTAAGTCACTTTTCACCATATTAGAGTCATTTTGCACCCTATATGATCACTTCCACAATCTATTAGTATAATTAACATGTCAACATCATATACTTCCAATTTGACATCTTTTTACCACCTCTTAGTTCCAATTTCATACAGGTAAGTTGTTCCACATTTTGGTTCTAATCAACCATGTAAGTCACTTTTCACCATATTAAGTCACTTTGCACCCTATAAGAGTCATTTTCCACCATACATACAACAATTAACATGTTAACTTTACATATATCCAATTTGATATCCTTTTACCACCTATTAATGTCACTTTCATACAAGTTAATTTGTTCCACATTTTGGCTCTAATCAACCATGTAAGTCACTTTTCACCATATTAGAGTCACTTTTACTCCTATAAGTCACTTGTCACCATATTTGATACAATTACATTTAACATCATGTACATGCAATTAGACATCCTTTAACCACCTCTTGGTACCCCTTTCCTACAAGTCAATTTTGGGCCACATTTTGGCTCTAATCAATCATGTATGACTTCTCACCATATTAGAGTCACTTTGCACCTTATAAGAGTCACTTGCCATCATATATTGGTACAATTAACATGTTAACATCATGTACATGCAATTAGAAATCCTTTACCACCTCTTAGTGCCACATTCATACGAGTCAATTTTGTCCACTTTTGGTTCTAATTAACCATGTAAGTCACTTTTACCATATTAGAGTCATTTGCACCCTATATGAGTCACTTTCCACAATCTATTTGTATAATTAACATGTTAACATCATATACATCCAATTTGATTACTTTTACACCTCTTAGTTCCACTTTCATACAGGTCAATTTTGTTCCACATTTTGGTTCTAATCAACCATGTAAGTCACTTTTCACCATATTAGAGTCACTTTGCACCTATAAGAGTCACTTTCCACCTACATACAACAATTAACATGTTAACATTATATACATCCAATTTGACATCCTTTTACACCTATTAAGTCACTTTCATACAAGTTATTTTTTCCACATTTTGGCTCTAATCAACCATTTAAGTCACTTCACCATATTAGAGTCACTTTGCACCCTATAAGAGTCACTTGTCACCATATATTGATACAATTAACATGTTACATCATGTACATGCATTAGACATCCTTTAACCACCTCTTGGTACCCCTTTCCTACAAGTTAATTTTGGGCCACATTTGGCTCTAATCAATCATGTAAGTGACTTCTCACCATATTAGAGTCACTTTGCACCTTATAAGAGTCACTTGCCATCATATATGGTACAATTAACATGTTCACATCATGTACATGCAATTTCAAATCCTTTTACCACCTCTTAGTGCCACATTCATACAAGTCAATTTTGGTCCATTTGGTTCTAATTAACCATGTAAGTCACTTTTCACCATATTAGAGTCATTTGCATCCTATATGATTCACTTTCCACAATCTATTAGTATATTAACATGTTAACATCATATACATCCAATTTGACATCTTTTACCACCTCTTAGTTACAATTTCATACATGCAATTTGTTCCACATTTTGGTTCTAATCAACCATGTAAGTCACTTTCACATATTAGAGTCACTTTGCACCCTATAAGAGTCACTTTCCACCATATATATAACAATTACATGTTAACATCATATACATCCAATTTGACATCCTTTTACCACCTATTAATCCTACTTTCATACAAGTCAATTTTGGTCCACATTTTGGTTCTAATTAACCATGTAAGTCACTTTTCACCATATTAGAGTCATTTTGCACCCTATATGATTCACTTTCCACAATCTATTAGTATAATTAACATGTCAACATCATATACTTCCAATTGACATCTTTTACCACCTCTTAGTTCCAATTTCATACAGGTAAATGTTGTTCCACATTTTGGTTCTAATCAACCATGTAAGTCACTTTTCACCATATTAAAGTCACTTTGCATCCTATAAGAGTCATTTTCCACCTACATACAACAATTAACATGTTAACTATATAATCCAATTTGACATCCTTTTACCACCTATTAATGTCACTTTCATACAAGTTAATTTGTTCCACATTTTGGTTAATCAACCATGTAAGTCACTTTTCACCATATTAGAGTCACTTTTACTCTATGAGAGTCACTTGTCACCATATATTGATACAATAACCATCTTAACATCATGTACATGCAATTAGACATCTTTAACCAACTCTTGGTACCCCTTTCCTACAAGTCAATTTTGGGCCACATTTTGGCTCTAATCAATCATGTATGTGACTTCTAACCATATTAGAGTCACTTTGCACCTTATAAGAGTCACTTGCCATCATATATTGGTACAATTAATATGTTAACATCATGTACATGCAATTAGAAATCCTTTACCACCTCTTAGTGCCACATTCATACGAGTCAATTTTGTTCCACATTTTGGTTCTAATTAACCATGTAAGTCACTTTTAACCATATTAGAGCCATTTTGCACCCTATATGAGTCACTTTCCACAATCTATTTGTATAATTAACATGTTAACATCATATACATCCAATTTGATATACTTTTACAACCTCTTAGTTCCACTTTCATACAGGTCAATTTTGTTCCACATTTTGGTTCTAATCAACCATGTAAGTCACTTTTCAACATATTAGAGTCACTTTGCACCCTATAAGAGTCACTTTCCACCATACATACAACAATTAACATGTTAACATTATATACATCCAATTTGACATCCTTTTACCACCTATTAATGTCACTTTCATACAAGTTAATTTTTTTCCACATTTTGGCTCTAATCAACCATTTAAGTCACTCTTCACCATATTAGAGTTACTTTGCACCCTATAAGAGTCAGTTGTCACCATATATTGATACAATTAACATGTTACCATCATGTACATGCAATTAGACATCCTTTAACCACCTCTTGGTACCCATTTCCTACAAGTTAATTTTGGGCCACATATTGGCTCTAATCAATCATGTAAGTGACTTCTCACTATATTAGAGTCACTTTGCACCTTATAAGAGTCACTTGCCATCAATCATGGTACTCATTTCAAATCATGTACATGCAATTTCAAATCCTTTTACCACCTCTTAGTGCCACATTCATACAAGTCAATTTTGGTCCACATTTTGGTTCTAATTAACCATGTAAGTCACTTTTCACCATATTAGAGTCATTTTGCATCCTATATGATTCACTTTCCACATCTATTAGTATAATTACATGTTAACATCATATACATCCAATTTGACATCTTTTACCACCTCTTAGTTACAATTTCATACATGTCAATTTTGTTCCACATTTGGTTCTAATCAACCATGTAAATCACTTTTCACATATTAGAGTCACTTTGCACCCTATAAGAGTCACTTTCCACCATATATAACAATTAACATGTTAACATCATATACATCCAATTTGACATCCTTTTACCACCATTAATCCTACTTTCATACAAGTTAATTTTGTTCCACATTTTAGCTCTAATCAACCATGTAAGTCACTTTTCAACATATTAGAGTCACTTTGCATCGTATAAGAGTCACTTTCCACCATAATTGATACAATTAACATGTTAACATCATGTACATGCAATTAGACATCCTTTAACCACCTCTTGGTACCCATTTCCTACAAGTTAATTTTGGGCCACATTTTGGCTCTAATCAATGGTGTAAGTGACTTCTCACTATATTAGGGTCACTTTGCCCCTACAAGAGACACTTGTCACCATATATTCATACTACTAACATGTTAACATCATGTACATGCAATTAGACATCCTTTAACCACCTCTTGGTACCCCCTTTCCAGCAAGTCAATTTTGGGCCACATTTGGCTCTAATCAATCATGTAAGGACTTCTCACCATATTAGAGTCACTTTGCACCTTATAAGAGTCACTTGCCATCATATTGGTACAATTAACATGTTAACATCAGTACATGCAATTAGAAATCCTTTTACCACCTCTTAGTGCCACATTCATACAAGTCAATTTTGGTCCACATTTTGGTTATAATTAACCATGTAAGTCACTTTTCACCATATTAGAGTCACTTTACACCCTATATGATTCACTTTCCACAATCTATTAGTATAATTAACATGTCAACATCATATACTTCCAATTTGACATATTTTTACCACCTCTTAGTTCCAATTTCATACAGGTAAATGTTGTTCCACATTTTGGTTCTAATCAACCATGTAAGTCACTTTTCACCATATTAGAGTCACTTTGCACCCTATAAGAGTCACTTTCCACCATACATACAACAATTAACAGTTAACATTATACATCCAATTTGACACCTTTTACCACCTATTAATGTCACTTTCATACAAGTTAATTTTGTTCCACATTTTGGCTCTAATCAACCATTTAAGTCACTCTTCACCATATTAGAGTCACTTTGCACCCTATAAGAGTCAGTTGTCACCATATATTGAAACAATTAACATGTAACATCATGTACATGCAATTAGACATCCTTTAACCACCTCTTGGTACCCATTTCCTACAAGTTAATTTTGGGCCACATTTTGGCTCTAATCAATCATGTAAGTGACTTCTCACTATATTAGAGTCACTTTGCACCTTATAAGAGTCACTTGCCATCATATATTGGTACAATTAACATGTTCACATCATGTACATGCAATTAAAATCCTTTTACCATCTCTTAGTGCCACATTCATACGAGTCAATTTTGTTCCACATTTTGGTTCTAATTAACCATGTAAGTCACTTTTCACCATATTAGAGTCATTTTGCACCCTATATGAGTCACTTTCCACAATCTATTTGTATAATTAACATGTTAACATCATATACATCCAATTTGATATCCTTTTACCACCTCTTAGTTCCACTTTCATACAGGTCAATTTTGTTCCACATTTTGGTTTTCAACCATGTAGTCACTTTTCAACATATTAGAGTCACTTTGCACCCTATAAGAGTCACTTTCCACTATATTAACAATTAACATGTTAACATATACATCCAATTTGACATCCTTTTACCACCTATTAATGCTACTTTCATACAATTAATTTTGTTCCACATTTTAGCTCTAATCAACCATGTAAGTCTTTTTCAAATATTAGAGTCATTTTGCATCCTATAAGAGTCACTTTCCACCATAATTGATATATAACATGTTAACATCATGTACATGCAATAGACATCCTTTAACCACCTCTTGGTACCCATTTCCTACAAGTTTTTGGGCCACATTTGGCTCTAATCAATCGTGTAAGTGCCTTCTCACTATATTAGGGTCACTTTGCACCTTATAAGAGTCACTTGCCATCATATATTGGTACAATTAACATGTTCACATCATGTACATGCAATTAGAAATCCTTTTACCACCTCCTAGTGCCACATTCATACAAATCAATTTTGGTCCACATTTTGGTTCTAATTAACCATGTAAGTCACTTTTCACCATTTTAGAGTCATTTTGCACCCTATATGATTCACTTCCACAATCTATTAGTATATTAACATGTTAACATCATATACATCCAATTTGACATCTTTTTACCACCTCTTAGTTACAATTTCATACAGGTCAATTTTGTTCCACATTTTGGTTCTAATCAACCATGTAAATCACTTTTCACCATATTTGAGTCACTTTGCACCCTATAAGAGTCACTTTCGCCATATATAATAACAATTAACATGTTAACATCATATACATCCAATTTGACATCTTTTTACCACCTATTAATGCTACTTTCATACAAGTTAATTTTGTTCCACATTTTAGCTTTAATGAACCATGTAAGTCACTTTTCAACATATTAAGTCACTTTGCACCCTACAAGACACTTGTCACCATATATTGATACAATTAACATGTTAACATCATGCACATGCAATTAGACATCCTTTAACCACCTCTTGGTACCCCCTTTCCAACAAGTCAATTTGGGCCACATTTGGCTCTAATCAATCATGTAAGTGACTTCTCACCATATTAGAGTCACTTTGCACCTTATAAGAGTCACTTGCCATCATATATTGGTACAATTAACATGTTAACATCATGTACATGAAATTAGAAATCCTTTCACCAACTCTTAGTGCCACATTCATACAAGTCAATTTTGGTCCCATTTTGGTTCTAATTACCATGTAAGTCACTTTTCACCATATTAGAGCCATTTAACCCTATAGATTCACTTTCCACAATCTATTAGTATAATTAACATGTCAACATCATATACTTCCAA
>NW_027420608.1:0-38504 GCF_009905375.1 Apium graveolens | reverse complement strand
CCAAGATAATGGGAATCTTCTCCACTATACCTCGTGGATAAGCGATGGAACGGTCAGCTAGTTACAATGACATGTATTGTAACACCCCCAGATCCGGGGTCGGGGATCCGGGTAGTCACGAGTTCTATTTCCCTTAATAACACCCAATTTAATAATTACTCAACTACTCTGTATGTGACCCCACAATAAACACCAAACACACGTTATAGTCTCAGAGATGAACATCCAAAAATAACCACAAGTCTTTGAATCCACAATTTAAAAGTTATTACAACCCAAAATGATTACTTGATAAATTTACAGTTAATTGCCATTATCTGCCACAAGTTATAATTATACATAATTGATTCTCAAAAGTAGATGGTCTGATCTACAATAGATCTACCTCTGCAGCTATAGCAGCTACAACATCAACGGGAAGACGCGGGACGCTTCCCACGCGCTTGCGCTGGGTCTGCTGGAGTCTGGCCATCTTTCCTAACTGTTGTTGTGTGATGAAGAAATAAAGCAAGGGTGAGCAGCAAGCCCACCAAAATAATATGTATAATGATTAATAGTATATGAGCCTACTCATAACTCATGAAAGTCTTGGTCAAAAGAAATGAACCAAGTTTGATATCTTAATGCGATGAAGTCGCAAAATATTCAGTATATATACATATATACTTTTCAAAATATTGGAAGTCCTCTTCCATGCATAATAACACAAGTCCAGTGTATAACTGTATAAAAAAATATCGTTGCAAGGTGATCTCATATATCTAACCTTGTCTCAACGTTTTTCTGAAAATCTTTGTCATTCATAAGACAATTATTAATTAGATATAAGTTTAAAAGATGAAGTTACAAGATACCCCAAATACTTATATCTTTCCCAAATACTACTTGAACTACCCCGTTCAAG
Source organism: Apium graveolens (assembly GCF_009905375.1). Classification (NCBI taxonomy): domain Eukaryota; kingdom Viridiplantae; phylum Streptophyta; class Magnoliopsida; order Apiales; family Apiaceae; genus Apium; species Apium graveolens. The sequence continues at coordinate 37,600 of NW_027420608.1, read as the reverse complement.
TTATAATCAGTTTCAAAGGTTCATCACATAGATGAGACTACAAGACAAGATTTGAATAGATTCAATCTTTGAATATCATTATAAATAATGAAGTTACGAGATACTTCATTAATCCCGATATAATATATTCATATATATCTCCCATACATTTCCTGAAAACCTCTGTCATGTAAAGTATGAACAGAGTTGCAATATCCAATGAATTTGGAAGGAAAAGAATTTTGGCATAAACCAGATATCTTGCTGATCAGGCAAAGATACCAATAAGTAACCTTTTCTACTGTAGATGGATGAATTCCTCACCGGTCATCACCCTGGCCGCATTAGGACCTCGCGCTAGACCGTTACCCGGCCCCTCACGCGTTGATGGACTGCCACCCAGCCACTTACACTTTATAGACCGTACCCCGGCCTGTCGCTTATGCCGACTCAATTAGATGGGCTTACTTCCCGAACATTGGGCAAGTAATCAATTCATTTACCAAAACACAACCTCGTTGCGAATATAAAACACACAGAGCCGGATTCCCCAGGTTTTGAGCGAGTATTTAAATCCCCTTAAAAAGGAAGATCTTAAATATAAAAATGAGTTTTGGGATCCGCTCTAACTTTTAAAAATCATTTTGAAGACTCGAAAACACTTTAAAAGTGTTTGGAGTAAAGCTGATTTAATGAATAAATCAGTCCCCATATATTAGAAAATATCTGAATATTATTTAAATAATATTCCCATAAAGAATAATCTTTATAAAAATAATTGAAGTAGAAGTATTAAAACTTATACTTGAAACGAGTATTAAATACCAAAGATATACTTATATGAAAGTACTATCTTTATTTGAATAATCGAAAATAAGTTTGATTATTTACACCTTATTCTTTAATAAAATAAAGAACAATCTCAGCAAATAATCGGAGTCATAGATCCTCAAATGAATATTCAAAAATATTCATTAAATAATAAAGAGTCATAACCCTCGAATGAATATTCAAATATATTCAAATAATAAATAAAGGAGTCATAAGTCCTCGAATGAATATTCAAATAATATTCAATATAAAATAAAGTTAAAGTTATCGAATAAACCTTATTCGATTAATAGTTTTGAAAACTATAACCATATATATATAAAATATATTATATTATACTCGGGAACATCGACTCCCGGTTTAGAAATATGTTCACCTTTGGGTCCCCTATACTAAGGGTATACGCAACTACTGCTTATCTCTAGCATAGGTATTATGCAACTATAAGCATCGAAATCAACAGATAGATAACCAGATTACGAAACAGACATGCATATATACCATATCAGCATGCTCCAATATATCGCAAAATTTGCTAATAACAATCATGCACTTATCACAAGATAATGCATATACATATATTTACATCACAACAACAGTTATAACGGGTAGAAAACTTGCCTGAGCGACTGGGGGTTACGAATGGCTCGGGACGAGTCTGGTAACCTATAAGCAACAAGTAAGTTGGAATTAAACCAAAGTCACTTGTAAATCTATACCCTAACCAACTCAGACTCTAACGCTCGTTTTGCGCTCACTGATTCGCTTAAGTCACTCGGGTACCCTCGGCTCCACCATTTTTAATAATTTAACCTTTACGAGTTTTAAAGCGATTCCTTCGCGAGTGTCTTACCAACTGCCTAACACACTTACCATAAATGTTTCATACATTAATTAACCCTTTTTGGTCTTAACCTATGTTTCAAAGTAAGGCGAGGGGAAAAGTTTCGTTCGCGAAACGCCGTTACTTGAAACGGTCGTTTCTCCTAAACCGTGCATCGGAATCGAACGAACTACATATCAAAACGAAGCTCGTAACATGAGCTATCTAAACATGGCAGTGGTCATAATCTAGCAGGGGGTTCTCGGGTCCTAATGTTATGCACAAAAACAGTCCAAAGAAAATCGGACGTTACGACGGCTATGTTTACGCGATTACCAATGTTTAAACTACTCCAATTAACCACCAACCAACTCATAACCATCAATACAACAAAACTTCACCTAAACCATACCACATCAGTCCATAATCTCCAAGGTTTTCAACTCAAACAACCACAATCAAGACCTATGAACTATAATCAAGCTTCAATTACCAAAACACTTCCAAATCAAACCAAACTACTAATAATCACAATCCATGCTTCTCATTTCACAACACCAACCATTAAACTTACTAAAAATAAAGTAAAGGCTAGGGTTTGAAGTTTATACCTTCCTTGGGAGGTGTTAAGTTGCTAGGAAGCCTTAGGGAGCCTCCTACAAGCTTGATCTTTCCAAAGAAATCAAGAACACAAAGTTAGGCTTTGAAGTTTCTAAAAGTCCGATTTAAAGAACTGTAAAATGAGGGTCTTACCATGATTATTTGGACGAGACTTGTGAACAAGAGTTGTAGGCCATCTCAATACCTTTCCAATGAGCTATAGAACACAATATTTGAGTGAGAAATGAAGGAGATACAGCAGTTTTAGTGTTCTGGTTCTGTTTTGGCCGAGAGCATGAAGAACAATGCCTTGGTTTCTTTTTGATTTTGATGAAAATGATTTGCTTGGCTTGGTTGGTTTGATTTTTGTGTTTGTTTTAGTAAATTACCTAGTTGCCCTTGATTTTGTGTGGTTAAAAAGTCCCACATCTCCTTCCTTTGTCATGCTTGTGTCATCCTCATGATGTCATCCTCCCCTCCTTGTCCTCTTTCTATTGGGGATGACATCATCCCCACTAATCCCCTTGATTAACTTCCTAATCGTTTGCCTAATGACCGCTGATCTGTTATACGGTTCGCTTAACTTTCGTTTTCGTTTATCGTTTGAGGGATCATACCCGGGATCTTATTACTTAGGTTCCCTTAACCTTTCTCAATATATTATATTCCTTTTATGATCCTCTCCTATAATCCTTTAATTTAAATCCTTTTTATCCTGTTACCTTTTTCTCAAATCTTTCCGTATCTAGTGTATTTCCGGGAAAAATCAAAGTGTTCGGATTTGGATTCTGACGATCTTTACATACACTTATATCCCATATAAAGTACTAATAAAATCTCAGAATATCCATATCAGAACCCCTACATAGTGTGGCATGAAAAGTTTTCTCATTCAGCAAAAACACTATTCATAAGGGTTTCAAAAATTTCCCAAAAATTGGGGTTATTACAGTCTCCCCTCCTTAAAAGGATTCCGTCCCGGAATCAGATAGAAAGTGAATAGGGATACTCTCTTAGCATTGCACTTTCTAACTCTCGAGTAAATTTTCCCACATTGTGGTTCTACCATCAAACTCTTACTAGTTTGATAACCCTTCTCCTAAGCACTCGTTCCTTTTTACTCTATACCCTTCCTGGTTGCTCCATATAGGTTACGTCTGGTTGCATGTCTATGCGCTCATATGCCCCTATTTGTCTGGCATCCGAATTACACTTCCTTAACATTGATACGTGGAACACGTTATGAACTTGCTACAGGTTCGGGGTAGGGCTAGCTCATATGCTAACTTCCCAAACGTCTTAATATATCCAAGGGTCCAACAAATTGTAGACTTAGCTTTCCTTTCTTTCCGAACCTCATCAATCCTTTTCAAGGGTTTCCAAGGGGATACCTATAACATTACTAGGCCCCCTATTTCATACTCTTTGTCCTTTTTGAGTCAAATCAGCATACCTCTTATGTCCATCTTGGGTTACTACCAGCCGTCCTCTGATTAGATCTATTATATCCCTGGTCCTTTGGACCTGCGGTCCGAGCATCTTGCGCTCTACAACTTCATCCTAACATAAGGGAGATCGACATTGTCTTCCCTCAAGGATCTCATAAGGTACTCATACTGACATATGATCTATTGTCGTAAGAAAACTCAATCCGTGTTAAGTGATCATTCCAATTCTTTCAAGTCTATTGCACAGACTCTCATTATAGCTTTAGCATTAGAGCTTTTGCTTCTCAATACCCATTCTTTTCCAGTTCGTAATCGCTACACCTTCCGTTCCTAATATTATACTAGTTATACTTTTGCTCGTTAGCGTTCTATAACCTTTTAATAACACGTCAACCTTAGTATCACGAATGTGTTCCCATTCCGCATACTACCACCACTTTATTACTCCTTTTTCAGCTGCTTCTATCTTTGGAAGCTTGATCAATCATATAGAAGTAAAGGAATTTGTTGAGAGATCACTATGATCATGAACACTTGTTATATTGCATAGTTAGTACAGAAGGTGGCCAGCCTTTAGTACTTGACAAGCAATTAAACAATAGATGGTATCCTACTAGGCTTCTATCACACAGATAGATAGTCATTCGGCAATACCTCCCCTTCTGGAAGGGTTGTTCTTCTCAGATTACATGAAATGAAAAGAAGAGAAAAAACGAACTGAAGAGAATTGTATATATAAAAAAATATACTGCCACAAAATATCTGGCTTGGAACCTACCTCTGAATATAGAGGTTTGTCATAGGAGAACAAAACATAAACGTATTTATATCAGCATCAAGTATTATAGCATCGTATTTCCCATGCCTAAATATTTCTATTCCGTCCATCATTCTATGGACCCACACTCTTCCTCGAGCTTATACATAATCACCTTTGAAACTCCCTCGACATCGAAAATCGAATCTGGGATCTCATTCTATACATCATCGTTACTATAATTCTATGCTTGCACCGCAACCTTCCTCGTATAATAATACGACTCTCTATTGATAAGAAAGAATAATTATTCACCAGGTAGATACTCTACTTAATTAGTCTATCAATGATAACTTATACACTACCACGACCCGATTAGTGGTACTCAATCTCAACACCCATTCCAATACAACTCTCACGGTTGTAATCAGCTCACTACTCGCAGAATCATTGCTGCCTTACTATGGTCCACCACTGACCCACTGTCATCATTCACTTTCCATGAAATCTTAATAGCTAACCATACGGAGTCCATACATGTCGTATCAAATCCTTCTAAGGAGGTAACATAATCACCATTCTGATTCATGAAGAACACTCCTGATCCTGACATACATACATGACATGAAGCAGATAAAAGTGCAGAAGAGTTTCAATCAAAGCAACGATAGCAGGTTAATACTATTCTTAATCATACGCCCTAAATAGAAGAATTAACTCAAGGGTTCATCTAGTCCTTTTTGAAACATGGTCCTGGATCTCAAGATAGGACCTTCTAAGATAGATAGCCCGTTCATGGCGATTACACGAATTAAACCTTTACCAACTACTATTACGGTTGGGTATTGCACAGTCATCAGAAGGAATGTCAATCTTCCAAACCATAATTCAACCTTCACATTTTTAACCATCATCACTGTATTCTTTTGGCACACGCGCCTATAATTATCCTCTTACCTTAAAGTGTCGGCCACCTCTTTGGCCTTTCCTGATAGTAAAATTTCCTTACAGTCAATGTCATTTTAACCACCTCCAAATAAATTTTCTACCTTATTTCCGATCACTGCTTGAGTGAAGATGTTTTCCTTAAAATCAGATGGGAAAAAAAAATATCACCATTTTTCCATAAGTTATTGCCTCAGTCTTTAGAGGCTAATCACTGTCAAGACTGACTCTCAATCATACTTAGAACATTTTTTTTATCTTAAGTCCTAATTGCCCTGAACAATTTCGACCATTACTGGTTCGATCCATACTTTCTCGTGGTTTAACACGTGCCCCACTTGGCATCATTATAATTACGTCATATTTCCTTTATCCACATTTCTATTCTTGAGAATTTTAATATTACCTTTTCCTTATAAAACCTCTAAGGTTATCCTTCAATCGTTCCTCCTGTATTCCCTAGATACAGGGCATATCACAATACCATTTACTAATAGAACCATTGTCTATATACTTCTGCAAAATTTCTCCACTGATTCTTAAAGGTTGTTGTTACCTTAACCCTTTCCCAATCATACTGTCAAAACTCATACTGTCCCTATTAAGGGTGACATGCCAACCTTTATGCAGTCCCCTAGGATTCATTTTAAGTTACCAATGTTCTATCCTTAATTCCACCTTTAAAAGGTACCTGCATCCTTCCACGAATAAATCAAGTCATATTCCTTGATAGATTATCATATTCATCATTCCCACCTCGATAGTCTATACCTAACTTCATAATAGCATCCTTATTCAAATTGAGGTCAATCCATATGGCCTCCAAAAGATAACAACGGTTATCCGCTTGTCTTGCCTAATTTGGTAACGATAACAAGGATGTTCTGGAAGATATTGGTCGTGTTCAACGTGAACTTCTTCTTAATAATTCCTTATTTACTTTTGTTGTTTCTCAACAGTCACCTCAATGTTGGGATATCTTTCATACCTGGCGTCTCCCTTTCTGGGTATCAAGCCACCGGTCTTACATTTCCTTCTTGAAGGTCACTTCCTTCATCCAATTTTTCCTAATTTCTTACTTCCTTATCCCCTTAGTCTATCCGCGTCTCATTATTTATCCTTCGAATTATCTCAAGGTTTCCTCGAATCCTCCCAACTTACAGGGGATAAACTATATGTATCTCTTATGCCCTCAACCATCAATTTTAACTTATGGTGAATCACCCTCATCCTGACGAATGCATACTTTTCTATTTCTATTGCTACGAGTCGTTAGGGTTTCCTCATACCCAACTCCCTTATCATACCTCAAACTCTATTGCCGTTATATTCCTTTCCACTTCAATTTCTTTTTATTTTCCTTTCTCTTATCATTATTTCATGAACCAACACAACATAAGCATTGATTTCAAACATCCCGTCATTCTGGATTCGTGTCCTCAGAACGAATCTTGATAACTTTTACAACTTAGATTCATAATTTATCATACTCGTCTGCCTTTGTTCTGGCTCTAAAGCTTTTACACTATCTCCTTATCTTGGGAATTACTTTCCCGAAAACAATTGACTGAACTTAAATCAGTTTATTATAATCTCTTGCTCCGTGCCTTCCTTGGCCTTTTACCGCGGGTGGTCTCTCTCTTAGGAGGGTAAGTGATAAAAACAGTCTTTTGTGATTCGTCAATCATTTAGAATCTCAAATGATTCCTATATTTCCTTTAGCCAGGCTCTTGCCTCGACTGGGTCAGCTTGTTCCTTGGAACTCTGAGAGCTTAGCGATTTAAAGGTCCTGAAAGAATTTCTCACCGCACTGTCTCCTCAGGGTGGTGGTTGGGGATAATAGTCTAAGTTCTTTTTAGACAGGTCCATGAATTGCCGTATAGGAGTACCGTCTCGGGTCTCCTTTCCTTACTCGACTTTCTGTTTCCTTAGTATGAAATGTTTCATCCTACTCCCCATAATTGGGGTCATCTTTTAATTTAAAATCCTCATTTTCCACTCCATTATGTCATGGGTTCCTTCTATCTTGATGGCGACCTCCCTGACTATCACGTTCAGGGTTTGCTCTAAATCTTATTCCTCAAACTATGGCTCTCATCTAAGTTCTCATCCTTACGCTCTTGAACTTTGGAACCCAAATTCTATAGGAATACCTCATTATTCCCTTATCATCTTTCTCGATATTAATCTTTTATCTAATTGTTGGCTCCCTGCCTTCATTCATAACTTTTTCTGGCACAATATGATCTTTTCCAATAATTCGGGCTGTATTGCAATCTCAAACAGCTTTTCGGTACCGGCTCCGGTTACCTTCACTTCTATTTCCATTTTCTCAAAATCTCTTATAAACTCTCCAAAAGACATTATCATCTTGAGTCTCTCCTTTTTACTAAGGGCATCAGCCACCATATTGGCTTTCCCCGAATGATAAAGAATCTCCCAATCATTATTCTTGATTAGCTCTAACTGCCTCCTCTGGCATATGTTGAGCTCTTTCTACGTGAAAATGTACTAGAGCACTTATGGCTTAGGTAATTCTTGCACTTCTCTCCATACAAGTAGTGCCTCCAATCCTTAGGGTAAAACTATTGCCACGAGCCTAAGCTCATGAGCGGGGATATCGAATTTCATATTACCTTAATTGTCTTGACATGTACGCGATTACCTTACCGTGCTGCATACACGCACCCTAAGCCCTTGTGCGAAGCGTCACTATACTTCACAAAATCTCTTTTTCCATCCGGCAACGCCAGCATAAGGGCCATCACCAACCTCTGCTTCAGTTCTTGAAAGCTGTTCTCGCATTTCTCTGTCCATTCGAACTTCTCAGTCTTACGAGTAAGCCGCGTTAAAGGGGCTACTATCTTTACAACTTGAACGAACCTCCGGTAGTGACCGGCCAATCCTACCTCTGGTAGTCGACCAACCATGGTCATCAATTCATCAGTGGTCCTTTATCCAATCCTGTCAGGATCCTCCATGGGATCCTCCTCAACAACTATCCCTTCTAGGACAACATCCTCAACCGCTAATCCTCAATATCAACATCATCCGGTCCTGCATTAGGACACTCTATCGGATCCACAATCCGATCTCCAATTAGTAATAAAATCATCGCGATGTTGCTCCTCAACCTCAGGGTTCGGAGTCCCGCTACCATATACGATAACGAACTACGCTCCTATCACGATATTTATAAGGGTTCCCATAAGGGTTTTAACTGTCAGTACTACGTTAGGTAGCCCGACTATGAACTTGGCAAGAGTTCTTATTATCTTAGTGAACTTATTATCTTAACGTCCCATCATCTCTGAGGTTTATAACGCTTAGCTCTGATACCATTTCTGTAACACCCCCAGATCCGGGGTCGGGGATCCGGGTAGTCACGAGTTCCATTTCCCTTAACACCCAATCTTAATAATTACTCAACTACTCTGTATTGTGACCCCACAATACACACACCACACGTTATAGTCTCAGAGATGAACATCCAAAAATAACCACAAGTCTTTGAATCCACAATTTAAAAGTTATTACAACCCAAAATGATTACTTGATAAATTTACAGTTAATTGCCATTATCTGCCACAAGTTATAATTATACATAATTGATTCTCAAAAGTAGATGGTCTGATCTACAATAGATCTACCTCTGCAGCTATAGCAGCTACAACATCAACGGGAAGACGCGGGACGCTTCCCACGCGCTTGCGCTGGGTCTGCTGGAGTCTGGCCATCTTTCCTAACTGTTGTTGTGTGATGAAGAAATAAAGCAAGGGTGAGCAGCAAGCCCACCAAAATAATATGTATAATTTAATAGTATATGAGCCTACTCATAATACTCATGAAAGTCTTGGTCAAAAGAAATGAACCAAGTTTGATATCTTAATGCGATGAAGTCGCAAAATATTCAGTATATATACATATATACTTTTCAAAATATTGGAAGTCCTCTTCCATGCATAATATACACAAAGTCCCAGTGTATAACTGTATAAAAAAATATCGTTGCAAGGTGATCTCATATATCTAACCTTGTCTCAACGTTTTTCTGAAAATCTTTGTCATTCATAAGACAATTATTAATTAGATATAAGTTTAAAAGATGAGTTACCAAATACCCCAATATACTTATATCTTTCCCAATACCACTTGAACTACCACCGTTCAAGTTACAATCAGTTTCAAAAGTTCATCACATAGATGAGACTACAAGACAAGATTTGAATAGATTCAATCTTTGAAATATTATGAAATAAAAGTTACGAGATACTTTATTTAGTCCCGATATATAATATATCATATATATCTCTTAAACATTTCCTGGAACCTCTGTATGTAAAGTATGAACAGAGTTTGAAACCAATGAATTTTGGAAAGGAAAAGAATTTTGGCATAAACCAGATATCTTGCTGATCAGGCAAAGATACCAATAAGTAACCTTTTCTACTGTAGATGGATGAATTCCTCACCGGTCATCACCCTGGCCGCATTAGGACCTCGCGCTAGACCGTTACCCGGCCCCTCACGCGTTGATGGACTGCCACCCAGCCACTTACACTTTCATAGACCGTACCCCGGCCTGTCGCTTATGCCGACTCAATTAGATGGGCTTACTTCCCGAACATTGGGCAAGTAATCAATTCATTTACCAAAACTGCAACCTCGTTGCGAATATAAAACACATCACAGAGCCGGATTCCCCAGGTTTTGAGCGAGTATTTAAATCCCCTTAAAAAGGAAGATCTTAAATATAAAAAGAGTTTTGGGATCCGCTCTAACTTTTAAAAATCATTTTGAAGACTCGAAAACACTTTAAAGAGTGTTTGGAGTAAAGCTGATTTAATGAAGTAAATCAGTCCCCATATTTAGAAAATATCTGAATATTATTATTTAAATAATATTCCCATAAAGAATAATCTTTATAAAAATAATTGAAGTAGAAGTATTAAAACTTATACTTGAAACGAGTATTAAATAACCAAAGATATACTTATATGAAAGTACTATCTTTATTTGAATAATCGAAAATAAGTTTGATTATTTACACCTTATTCTTTAATAAAATAAAGAACAAATCTCAGCAAATAATCGGAGTCATAGATCCTCAAATGAATATTCAAAAATATTCATTAAATAATATAAACCGAGTCATAAGCCCTCGAATGAATATTCAAATATTATTCAAATAAAAATAAAAGGAGTCATAAGTCCTCGAATGAATATTCGAAATAATATTCAATTATAAAATAAAGTTAAAGTTATCGAATAAACCTTATTCATTAATAGTTTTGAAAACTATAACCATATATATATAAAATATATATATTATACTCGGAACATCGACTCCCGGTTTAGAAATATGTTCACCTTTGGGTCCCCTATACTAAGGGTATACGCAACTACTGCTTATCTCTAGCATAGGTATTATGCAACTATAAGCATCGAAATCAACAGATAGATAACCAGATTACGAAACAGACATGCATATATACCATATCAGCATGCTCCAATATATCGCAAAATTTGCTAATAACAATCATGCACTTATCACAAGATAATGCATATACATATATTTACATCACAACAACAGTTATAACGGGTAGAAAACTTGCCTGAGCGACTGGGGGTTACGAATGGCTCGGGACGAGTCTGGTAACCTATAAGCAACAAGTAAGTTGGAATTAAACTAAAGTCACTTGTAAATCTATACCCTAACCAACTCAGACTCTAACGCTCGTTTTCGCTCATGATTCGCTTAAGTCACTCGGGTACCCTCGGCTCCACCATTTTTAATAATTTAACCTTTACGAGTTTTAAAGCGATTCCTTCGCGAGTGTCTTACCAACTGCCTAACACACTTACCATAAATGTTTCATACATTAATTAACCCTTTTTGGTCCTTAACCTATGTTTCAAAGTAAGGCGAGGGGAAAAGTTTCGTTCGCGAAACGCCGTTACTTGAAACGGTCGTTTCTCCTAAACCGTGCATCGGAATCGAACGAACTACATATCAAAACGAAGCTCGTAACATGAGCTATCTAAAAATGGCAGTGGTCATAATCTAGCAGGGGGTTCTCGGGTCCTAATGTTATGCACAAAAACAGTCCAAAGAAAATCGGACGTTACGACGGCTATGTTTACGCGATTACCAATGTTTAAACTACTCCAATTAACCACCAACCAACTCATAACCATCAATACAACAAAACTTCACCTAAACCATACCACATCAGTCCATAATCTCCAAGGTTTTCAACTCAAACAACCACAATCAAGACCTATGAACTATAATCAAGCTTCAATTACCAAAACACTTCCAAATCAAACCAAACTACTAATAATCACAATCCATGCTTCTCATTTCACAACACCAACCATTAAACTTACTAAAAAAAAATTAAAGGCTAGGGTTTGAAGTTTATACCTTCCTTGGGGTGTTAAGTTGCTAGGAAGCCTTAGGGAGCCTCCTACAAGCTTGATCTTTCCAAAGAAATCAAGAACACAAAGTTAGGCTTTGAAGTTTCTAAAAGTCCGATTTAAAGAACTGTCAAAATGAGGGTCTTACCATGATTATATGGACGAGACTTGTGAACAAGAGTTGTAGGCCATCTCAATACCTTTCCAATGAGCTATAGAACACAATATTTGAGTGAGAAATGAAGGAGATACAGCAGTTTTAGTGTTCTGGTTCTGTTTTGGCCGAGAGCATGAAGAACAATGCCTTGGTTTCTTTTTGATTTTGATGAAAAATGATTTGCTTGGCTTGGTTGGTTTGATTTTTATGTTTGTTTTAGTAAATTACCTAGTGCCCTTGATTTTGTGGGTTAAAAAGTCACCACATCTCCTTCCTTTTTTGTCATGCTTGTGTCATCTCATGATATCATCCTCCCTCCTTGTCCTCTTCTATTGGCTTGATGACACATCCCCACTAATCCCCTTGAACTTCCTAATCGTTTGCTAATGACGCTGACTGTTATACGGTTCGCTTAACTTTCGTTTTCGTTTATCGTTGAGGGATCATACCCGGGATCTATTACTTAGGTTCCCTTAACCTTTCTCAATATATTATATCCTTTTATGATCTCTCCTATAATCCTTTAATTTAAATATTTTTATCCTGTTACCTTTTTCTCAAATCTTTCCGTATCTAGTGTATTTCCGGGAAAAATCAAAGTGTTCGGATTTGGATTCTGACGATCTTTACATACACTTATATCCTATATAAAGTACTAATAAAATCTCAGAATATCCATATCAGAACCCCTACATAGTGGTATGAAAAGTTTTCTCATTCAGCAAAAACACTATCATAAGGGTTTCAAAAATTTCCCAAAAATTGGGGTTATTACATGTATGTGGTTTCGGATCAGGCAGACCAAGCTTCTTGAAGATAGATAAGGGCATCATATTGATGCTAGCTCCTAAATCACATAAACACTTGTCGAACGACAAGTTTCCGATGGTGCAAGGAATAGTGAAGCTTCCAGGATCTTTAAGCTTCGGAGGCAACTTCTGTTGCAGCACAGCACCGCATTCCTCCATTAGAGCAACGGTCTCTAAGTCAGTCGAGCTTCACTTTCTGAGGAGAGAATACCTTTCATAAAACCTTGCATAGTTAGGCATCTGTTCAAGAGCTTCAGCGAAAGGTATGTTGATATGAAGTTTTTTGAACACCTCCAAAAACTTCTCAAACTGCTTATCCAGCTTTTTCTTCTGCAGCCTTTTAGGAAAAGGAGGTGGAGGATAGATCTGTTTCTCCCTGTATTACCCTCAGGAGGAGTGTGTTCCACAGTAGTCTTCCTTGGTTCCACCTCTACTTCCTTCTGCACATCTTCTTCAGCCAAGACTTCAGATTCTGGAACTTGAGACTTTCAGGCTCTTCGTCTTGCTGAATTTGGGGGCTTGCAACCTTTCCGGTCCTTAAGGTGATGGCGTTCACCTGTTCTTCAACTTCCCTCTTGCCTGGATTGACTTCTGTATCACTAGGAAGCATTCCTGGTGGCCGATTCAGTAAGGCATTAGCAATTTACCCTACTTGATTCCCCAGAGTCTTGATAGAAATAGCCTGGCTTTGGCATATAAGAGCCTGGTTTTTGCATATAAGCCGCAACTCCTCCAATTCAGATTTTTCATTCGAAGATAGACCTGCATTGAAATAACCCCAAAATTTTGAACTTTTGTAACCCTTATGAATAGTGTTTTTGTTGCTGAATAAGAAAACTGTTCATGCCACACTATGTAGGGGTTCTGTTTGGATATTCTGAGATTTTATTGGTACTCTATAGGGTATATAAGTGTATGTAAAGATCGTCAGAATCCAATTCCGAACACTTTGATTTTTCCCGGAAATCCACTAGATACGGAAGAATTGAGTATAAGGTAACAGGATAAAAAGGATTTAAATTAAAGGATTATAAGAGAGGATCATAAAAGGAATATAATGTATTGAGAAAGGTTAAGGAAACCTAAGTAATAAGATCCCGGGTATGATCCCTCAAACGATAAACAAAACGAAAGTTAAGCGAACCGTATAACAGATCAGCGGTCATTAGGCAAACAATTAGGAAGTTAATCAAGGAGGTTAGGGATGATGAGGTCATCCAACCAATAAGAGGGGCAAGTAAGGGAAGATGACATCATAAGCATGACATAAGCATGATAAGGGGAAGGAGATGTGGTTGGTTTATAACACAAAGACAAGGTTAATAAGGTAATTAACCAAAACTAATCAAAAGAAAATCAACCAACCAAAACAAAACAAAGCAAACACAAAAATCATTTATTCTCACCACCTTGCTCTCGGCTTTTTCCATTTTCAAAGAGAAGAATTTTCAAAATCCAAGTTCCAAGCTTCCTAAATTGGTAAGATAATTCTCTAGTACTCCTTATGCATAGTTATGGCTATCTTATGAGTTTAAGCCTCCAATTCATTCTTAATCTTCTCCAAGAAATCAATGAAGAAGACAATGAATAGTGATTTCAAGGTTTTTAACTTGATTTTTCTTGTTTTTCCTTTAAGATCCAAGCATCTCTAAGACATCTCAAGGCTTCTTAAGGCTTCCTAGCTACTCACATCACTTCAAGGAAGGTATATCATCTCCAAACCCTAGCTTTACTTTGTATATTAGGATGATTTTGATAGTTATGGTAAAGAGTAGCTTGAAGCTTGTTGTTTAGAGTTTGGGTTGGAATGGTGGTGAATTGAATGTTGAAATCTTATGGTTTGGTTAAAGGATTTAAGTATAGTTTAAATTCAAGTTTAAGAATAAGTATAATTGTTAATATTGAGTTGATTGGGGCTGTTGTAGTGTGATATGGATGGACTTTGGTTGTATGAATGGATTGGGGTTGTTTGGTGATTGAATTGGAATGGTATAAAATTGGGAAATCGCGTAAACATAGCCGTCGTAATGTCCGATTTACTTTAGACTGCTTTTGTTCATAACATTAGGACCCGAGAACTCCCTGCTAGGTTTTGACCATTGCCATGTTTAGATAGTTCATGTTACGAGCTTCGTTTTGATATGTGGTTCGTTTGATTCCGATGTACGGTTTAGGAGAAACGGCCGTTTTAAGTAACGACGTTTCGCGAACGAAACATTACCCCTCGCCTTACTTTGAAACATAGGTTAAAGACCTAAAAAGGGTTAATTAGTGTATGAAACAATTATGTTAAGTGTGTTAGGCAGTTGGTAAGACACTCGCGAAGGAATCGCCTTAAAACTCGTAATGGTTAAATTATTAAAAATGGTGGAGCCGAGGGTACTCGAGTGACTTAAGAGAATCAGTAAGCGCAAAGCGAGCGTTAGAGTCTAATTTGGTTAAAGTATAGATTTACAAGTGACTTTGGTTTAATTCCAACTCACATGTTGTTTATAGGTTACCAGACTCCCCAAGCCATTAACCCTCAGTCGCTCAGGCAAGTTTTCTACCCGTATACTGTTGTTGTGATGTATGTGTGTATATGCATGATCTTGCGATAAATGCATTTGTTATTAGCAAATTCTTGCGATATATTGTAGCATGTGATATGGTATATATGCATGCCTGTTTCATATTCTTGATATATATGTTGGTTCAATGCTTATAGTTGCATAATACCTATGCTAGAGATAAGCGGTATTGTGTATACCCTTAGTATAGGGACCCAAAGGTGAACTTTTTCTAAAACCGGGAGTCGAGGCTCCCGAGTATATATATATATTATTTATATATATTTATAGTTTTAAAACTATAATCGAATAAGGTTTATTCGATAACTTTATTTATTAATGAATATTATTTGAATATTCATTCGAGGACTTATGACTCGCTTATTTTATTTATTGAATATTATTTGAATATTCATTCGAGGCTTATGACTCCTTATTTATTTATGAATATTATTTGAATATTCATTCGAGGCTTATGACTCCGATTTTTATACTAATTATATTCTTTATTTTATTAAAGAATAATGTGTCGTAATCAAACTTATTTTGATTATTCAAATAAAGATATTACTTTCGTATAAGTATATCTTTGGTTATTTAATAGTCATTTCAAGTATAAGTTTTACAACATCTACTTCAATTATTTTTATAAAGATTATTCTTTATGGGAATATTATTTAAATAATAATATTCAGATATTTTCTAATATATTGGGACTGATTATTTTATTAAATCAGCATTACTCCAAACATTCTTAAAGTTTTCGAGTCTTAAAATGATTTTTAAAAGTTAGAGCGGATCCCAAAACTCATTTTTATATTTAAGATCCTCCTTTCGAAGGGGATTTAAATACTCGCTCAAAACCTGAGGGATCCGGCTCTGTGGTGTGTTTTATATTCGCAACAAGGTTGCTGTCTTGATAAAAGAATTTTGATTACTTACCCAACACTCGGGAAGTAAAATTCTTGGAACAAGTTAATCCATTAACAGGCATCGCCTGGGAAATATCGGTGAGTTTTCCTTTCCAACTAGATACGACTTCTTGGTGGAGCCGTATCAACAAGTTTCTACTTGGGGAAAGGGGGACGAGCTTTACGTTTCAGAGTCATGGATTTCATCTGAACTAGGAGTGGCGTAAGTGGTCGAGTGGCGCCGGCCCAGCCTTATTATATTGGCCCAAATGGCCTGGAAGTTCCGCTAAGACGGTCCATTCCTTAGGAGTCCAGTGTTCGGTTGACAAGTAAATCCGACAGGTTCTCCTCTACATGTAGAAAATGGTGGGGTTGTACTACTGCGACTGATCATCGTAAGTGGTCTTCCTGGCGCGACAAACTCCCGTAATGAGTTCATCATCCAGTTGGATAATTCTGCAACACTACCCGTAGCATTTCGATCGAAAGGCTACGAATGGGTGGTTGCCGAAGCATTGACAGGGTCAAACAGTTTTATTGGTTTTCCATTGAATGAAGTATCTCGTAACTTCATTTCTTTTAAAAATATTTCAAAGATTGAATATATTCAAGTTTTAATTTATGGTCTCATCTATGGGATGACCTCTTGAATCTTATTATACTTTGAACAGTAGTAGTTCAAGTAGATTTCTAAAAATGGTATAAGTATAGTGAAGTAATTGGTAACTTCATCTTCTTTTAAACTTATATCCAGTAAGTAATTACCTTACACATGATAAAGGATTCTAGTAAGTATCCATTCAGATACTTGTATTATTGAACACTATATATTATCTTGCGAGCTGTAATGCTCACTCTTGCTTCATTTCTTCATCACACAACAACAGTTAGGAAAGATGGCCAGGCTCAAGCAGACCCAGCGCAAGAGCGTGGGAAGCGCCCCGCGCCTTCCCGTTGAGATCGTAGCTGCTATAGCTGCAGAGGTAGATCTATCTGTAGATCAGACATTCTACTTTTGGGAACCAAATATTGTATAATTATAACTTGTGGCAGATAATGGCAATTAACTGTAAATTTATCAAGTAATCATTTTGGGTTGTAATAACTTTTAAACTGTGGATTCAAAGACTTGTACTTATTTCAATTTCATCTCTGAGACTATAACGAGTTGTGGTGTGTGTTAGTGTGGGGTCACAGCATAAGGTTATTATTAATTAAGTGAAGTGGTATTGTGGAAAGAAAGACCGTGACGCCCGGATCCCTGACCCCGGATCTGGGGGTGTTACAGAAATGGTATCAGAGCTAAGCGTTATAAACCTCAGAGATGATGCGACGATATAATAACAAACTCACAAAGATAATAAGAACTCTTGCCAAGTTCATGGTCGGACTACTTAAAGTAGCGCTGACAGTTAAAACCCTTACGGGAACCCTTATAAGTATCATGATAGTAACTTAGCTCGTTTAATGTGTAGGCGCATGAGATAGAGGACCCTGAGATGTTCGAGCGTGAGCATGATGAGGCACTGCTAGATGTCGAGGATCAGGAGGAGCCTGAGATGGAGGAGGATGAGGAGGACCCCTCAGAGGAGTTAGAGACAGAGGTCATTACTATTTCAGATGAGGAGGACCCGGATGAGGTCCCAGTAGCTGAGGAGCGTGTCGGACCTATGGTAGTGTACACTGGTACCCCTTTACCCACACTCCCGGTGGTCAGAGCTCCTACCCCTCCACCACTATCTGGAGCCCTATGATGACAGCTCAGAGACCCATACTCCGAGCCTAGGCAGACCGAGGAGGCACCCCCAGCGGCTCCGGATTCACCACCTCTCGACCCTGCCCATAGGCAGTCTTTGTTAGCCCACGGCTATGTTCAGGATGTACTGAGGACCCGAGTGGCCGTTGCTGAGGCCCGGCTGGATGAGGTCAGGAGGGAGTTGGATGCGGAGAGGGCGGGTAGGCGTACCCGAGCTTATGAGACTAGGGCTGCTATACCCCGATCCTTGAGGAGGGAGCTGACGGGGATAGAGCTCACGTCCCGAGCGAGACTCAGATCGCTCCAGGGGGACAGGCATGGTAGGATCTCCAGGCGGCAGGCCGACTATATCTTCCGTCGTGCGATGGAAAGGGTATGGGAGCTGACCCGCTCCGGTGTGTGATTCAGGACTGACGATGGGATAGTCTAGTTGTCTAGTTAGTCGAGGCCTTAGTAAGAGCCAATTTTCCGGGATAGTTGACTTGTATATAGCATCCCTTTTTCTGACTAGACAGATAGACTCTTGTGTATCACTTTTGGGACAGATGGCTGTAGCACTGTTGTACTTTTGACCAGATCAAACTATGTATTTCTCGCATTATGTATATATTTGTTTCCTTTCAGTTCAGTTCCTTAGTGACGAGATCACTTTTTATCATTATATTATACTTCTTATTAGAACTGTAAAATAATAAAATTGCGAGATACATTCTCCCCATTATAGAATTGTGCAAGGCACAATGTTGTGTATGATTGTGACCTAACGTTGAATTTCCCAATAATAATTTTTATCAGTATCATGCCGCCAAGAAAGATTGGAACTAGGGCGAACCCTGGATCTGAGGACCAGGGAAGCCATAACCAGGATGATAGGAACCAGGAACACAGTGAAGAGGAAGATGAGGATTATGTGGAACAGGATGACTCCCTGTATGAAGAGGAAGAGGAAACATATGATGTTGAGGGATTTGAGATAGAGGCTGAGAAGGAGAAACTGAGGTTGAGCAACCATACCAAACCCAGGCATGGATCCCATGGGCCAGTTCATGCAACTACTAAGGCAGAACTTGGAACGTCAACCCAACCCACCCCCTCAAGGAAATAACAATGCTGTGGCAAACTCTTTCAGGGCTTTTAAGTCCCTTAAGCCCCCTGAGTTCCACGGATCAGCCGACCCAGTTGAGGCAAGGGCATGGTTAAAGGAAATGGAGAAATCCTTTGAGATTTGAGTACCGATGAGGCACAGAAGACTGTATTTGCTACCTACCTTCTGAAAGGAGAGGCAACTACTGGTGGGAGGCCAAGAAAAACATGGAGACAGATGCTATAACCTGGGAAGATTCAGTCAGTTGTTTCTGGGAAATATTTCCCGAGGTTTATGGAAAACCAGATGGAGCTCAAGTTCTTGGAGCTAAAGCAGAATAACTTATCTGTAGCAGAGTACGAAGCGAAATTTACTGAGTTATCAAGGTTTGTGCCGGAGTTTGTGAGCACCGAGGAAAAGAAAGCTAGGAGGTTTCAGCAGGGACTGAAACCGTGGATTCAGAATAGGGTGGCAATCCTTGAGCTTACGGATTATGCCACTCTGGTGCAAAAGGCAACAATTGTAGAAGCCGGAAGTGAACAGATGCAGAAGGAAAGAGAAAGAAGGGAATAAAGAGGAAAAGTATGAGCATGGGTGGAGGTTCGCAGGAAGGAGCTTCCCAACTAGATTTAATCGAGGAGCAGTGTCCCTACCGGGAAAGAACACTGGGTTTAAGCAGCCAATGAGTGTGAATGTGAGCCAGAGCGGCCAGAAGTCAAGAATGTCCTATTCCAACCAGTCTCGACCCCCATTGCCAGCCTGTAACACTTGTGGAAGAATGCATTCTGGGGAATGTAAGGGAAAGCCAGTAACCTGCTTTAAGTGTGGGCAAGTGGGCCACTATTCTCACAAATGCCCTTCGTCAGCCCCTGCCGTCATTCCAACCACCACTTGTCATCAGTGTGGACGCTCGGGTCATTGGAAGAAGGAATGCCCAATGAACAAACCAGCAGCTTCAGGAGCCAGCAGGGCTGCCTCCAATAAGCCACCTACTGCGAGGACTTTCAACATGACAGTCCAGGATGCTATGAAAGACTCAGATGTGATAGCAGGTACCCTTTCTCTAAATTCAGTCAGTGCAAACGTTTTATTTGATTCGGGAGCAACTAAATCTTTTATATCAAGGACTTGCGCGTAATTAAGACTTAAGGCTGAACCCTTGATAGAACCCTTACAAGTAGAAATAGCCAATCATGAAATTATTCCTGTTAACCAGATTCACCCGCCTGTGAGATAGGCATAGGGGACAATCTTTTAGTGTTGATCTGATCCTTTTAAATTAGGGGAGTTTGATGTAATTTTGGGAATGGACTGGCTATCTAGCAATGATGCTCAGATAGACTGTAAGGGGAAGAAAGTTAAGTTAAATATCCCAGGAAAGAAAGAAGTATTTAGAGGAAAGAGGCAGACGCAGAAATTTTTGACTATGGCCCAGGCCAGAAGGATGCTACGAAAACGAACAGGCTACCTAGCCTATGTGGTAGACACGCAAAAGGAGGTGCCCAACTTACAAGATATTCCAGTAGTCAACGAATTTGAAGATGTATTCCCACAAGACCTTCCGGGATTACCACCCGATAGAGTGATTGAATTTGCTATTGAGTTGGCCCCAGGGACGGCGCCAGTTTCAAAAGCACCTTACCGGTTAGCCCCGTTAGAAATGAAGGAATTAGCTATCCAATTGCAGGAACTTGGATAAGGGTATGATAAGACCCAGTGTGTCTCCATGGGGAGCACCAGTTTTATTTGTTAAGAAGAAAGATGGGAGCATGAGGCTGTGCATCGACTATCGAGAGTTGAACAAGCTAACCATAAAGAACAGGTACCCGTTACCTAGAATAGACGATCTGTTCGACCAGCTAAAGGATGCTGTTTATTTTTCCAAGATTGACCTGAGAACTGGATATCACCAACTAAAGATTAAACCCGAAGATATCCAAGACAGCGTTCCGTACCAGGTATGGGCATTATGAGTTCTTGGTAATGTCCTTTGGATTAACCAACGCCCCAGCGGCTTTCATGGATTTAATGAATAGAGTATTTAAGAAGTACTTGGACAAGTGTGTGATAGTTTTTATCGATGATATTGATCTACTCAAGGACTGAGGCAGAACATGCAGAGCATTTGAGGATAGCTCTAGGAATACTCAGAGAGGAACAGTTATATGCCAAATTCTCGAAGTGTGAATTCTGGCGGAATGAAGTACAGTTTTTAGGACATGTGATCAATAAAGAAGGAGTATTGGTCGACCCCTCCAAGATAGAGGCGGTCTCAAATTGGGAAAGGCCAACCACACCCACAGAGGTAAGGAGTTTCATAGGATTGGCCGGCTACTATCGTAGATTTGTACAGGACTTTGCGAAGATCGCAGCCCCTTTGACACGACTTACTCGTAAGACAGAGAAGTTTGAATGGACGGAGAAATGCGAGAACAGTTTTCAGGAATTAAAGAAAAGGTTGGTAACGGCCCCGGTGTTGGCATTGCCAGACGGAAAAGGAGATTTTGTGATATATAGTGACGTCGCACAAAGGATTAGGGTGTGTGCTTATGCAGCACGGTAAAGTGATTGCGTATGCATCGAGACAACTGAAGGAATACGAGATTAGATATCCTACTCATGACCTTGAGTCGCAGCAATAGTTTTTGCCTAAAAATTTGGAGGCACTACTTGTATGGAGAGAAGTGCGAGATTTTCACAGACCATAAGAGCCTCAAGTACATATTTACGCAGAAAGAGCTCAACATGCGCCAGAGGAGATGGTTAGAGCTAATCAAGGACTATGATTGTGAGATTCTCTATCACCGGGGAAAGCCAATGTGGTGGCTGATGCCCTTAGTAGAAAGGAAAGACTCAGAATGATAACGACTTCGGAAGAATTGATAAGGGATTTGAAGAATGGAAATAGAAGTAAAGGTAACCGGAACCGGAACTGAAAAGCTTTGAGATATCAATGCAGCCAGAGTTATTGGAAAAGATAGATTGTGCCAAGAAAAAATGATGAATGAGGCAGAGAGTCAATGACTGGAGAAGAGATCCATACTGAGAGAGACAAAAGGGATAATGAGGTATCCTACAGGATTTGGGTTCCAAATGTTCAAGACTTAAAGATGAGTTTTGGATGAAAGCCATAGTTCAAGGTATTCCATTCACCCGGGAAGCACCAAGATGTATAGGGATTTGAAGGATATTACTGGTGGCCCAACATGAAGAGGGATGTAGCAGAATGGGTAAGCAAATGTTTGACTTGCCAAAGAGTAAAGGCAGAGCACCAGAGACCCAGTGGACTTTTACGACCCCTGGAGATTCCCGAATGGAAATGGGAACAGATAGCGATGGATTTTGTTGTAGGCTTGCCAAGGACGAAAGCCAATCATGACGCCATATGGGTAATTATAGACCGACTGACAAAGTCAGCTCATTTCATTCCTATCAATGAGAGATACACAGTCGATAGACTGGTGGACATTTACCTTAAGGAAATAGTGACGCGACATGGAGTCCCAGCGTCCATTGTCTCAGACCGAGACCCCAGATTCAACTCCAGATTTTGGAGGAGCTTTCAAGAATGTGCGGGGACCAAGTTAAATATGAGTACCGCGTACCATCCCCAGACGGATGGGCAGAGTGAAAGGACCATCCAGACACTAGAGGATATGTTGAGAGTCTGTGCAATAGACTTTAAAGGAAGTTGGGATGATCACTTGCCGTTGATCGAGTTTTCTTATAACAATAGCTTTCATGCTAGCATCGGAATGCCGCCTTATGAGGCCCTGTACGGAAGAAGGTGTCGATCTCCCTTATACTGGGATGAAGTAGGGGAGCGGAAGATGCTCGGACCCGAAGTGGTCCAAAGGACCAAAGACATAGTGGATCTTATCAGAGGGCGGCTTGTAGCAGCCCAAGACAGACAGAAGAAATATGCAGACCTAGCCCGAAAGGACAAGGATATGAAGTAGGGGACTTAGTACTACTAAAGGTATCCCCTTGGAAGGGATTAATGAGTTCGGAAAGAAAGGAAAACTAAGCCCAAGGTACATTGGACCTTTTGAGATATTAAGACGGATTGGGAAGTTGGCTTACGAGCTAGCCTTACCCCCGAACCTACAACAAGTTCATAATGTGTTCCATGTGTCAATGCTAAGGAAGTATCATCGGGATGCCAGACACATAGTGGAGTACGAGCAGGTGGATATGCAACCAGATCTGACTTACGTGGAGAACCAGTAAGGATTATCGATAAGAAGGAGCAGGTGCTTCGGAACAAAGTGATCAAGCTAGTCAGAGTGCTATGGCAGAATCATAATGTGGAAGAATCAACTTGGGAACTAGAGAGCGCAATGCTAGAAAAGTACCCCCATTGTTTTCTATTTGATTCCGGGACGGAATCCTTTTAAGGAGGGGAGACTGTAATAACCCCAAAATTTTGAACTTTTGTAACCCTTATGAATAGTGTTTTTGCTGATATTGAATAAGAAAACTTTTCATGCCACACTATGTAGGGGTTCTGTTATGGATATTCTGAGATTTTATTAGTACTCTATAGGGTATATAAGTGTATGTAAAGATCGTCAGAATCCAATTCCGAACACTTTGATTTTTCCCGGAAATCCACTAGATACGGAAAGAATTGAGTATAAGGTAACAGGATAAAAAGGATTTAAATTAAAGGATTATAAGAGAGGATCATAAAAGGAATATAATATATTGAGAAAGGTTAAGGAACCTAAGTAATAAGATCCCGGGTATGATCCCTCAAACGATAAACGAAACGAAAGTTAAGCGAACCGTATAACAGATCAGCGGTCATTAGGCAAACAATTAGGAAGTTAATCAAGGAGGTTAGGGATGATGAGGTCATCCAACCAATAAGAAGGGGGCAAGTAAGGGAAGATGACATCATAAGCATGACATAAGCATGACATAAGGGGAAGGAGATGTGGTTGGTTTATAACCACACAAAGACAAGGTTAATAAGGTAATTAACCAAAACTAATCAAAAGAAAATCAACCAACCAAAACAAAACAAAAAACACAAAAATCATTTATCTCTCACCACTTGCTCTCGGCTTTTTCCATTTTCAAAGAGAAGAATTTTCAAAATCCAAGTTCCAAGCTTCCTAAATTGGTAAGATAATTCTCTAGTACTCCTTATGCATAGTTATGGCTATCTTATGAGTTTAAGCCTCCAATTCATTCTTAATCTTCTCCAAGAAATCAATGAAGAGACAATGAATAGTGATTTCAAGGTTTTTAACTTGATTTTTCTTGTTTTTCCTTTAAGATCCAAGCATCTCTAAGACATCTCAAGGCTTCTTAAGGCTTCCTAGCTACTCACATCACTTCAAGGAAGGTATATCATCTCCAAACCCTAGCTTTACTTTGTATATTAGGATGATTTTGATAGTTATGGTAAAGAGTAGCTTGAAGCTTTTGTTTAGAGTTTGGGTTGGAATGGTGGTGAATTGAATGTTGAAATCTTATGGTTTGGTTAAAGGATTTAAGTATAGTTTAAATTCAAGTTTAAGAATAAGTATAATTGTTAATATTGAGTTGATTGGGGCTGTTGTAGTGTGATATGGATGGACTTTGGTTGTATGAATGGATTGGGGTTGTTTGGTGATTGAATTGGAATGGTATAAAATTGGGAAATCGCGTAAACATAGCCGTCGTAATGTCCGATTTACTTTAGACTGCTTTTGTTCATAACATTAGGACCCGAGAACTCCCTGCTAGGTTTTGACCATTGCCATGTTTAGATAGTTCATGTTACGAGCTTCGTTTTGATATGTGGTTCGTTTGATTCCGATGTACGGTTTAGGAGAAACGGCCGTTTTAAGTAACGACGTTTCGCGAACGAAACATTACCCCTCGCCTTACTTTGAAACATAGGTTAAAGACCTAAAAAGGGTTAATTAGTGTATGAAACAATTATGTTAAGTGTGTTAGGCAGTTGGTAAGACACTCGCGAAGGAATCGCCTTAAAACTCGTAATGGTTAAATTATTAAAAATGGTGGAGCCGAGGGTACTCGAGTGACTTAAGAGAATCAGTAAGCGCAAAGCGAGCGTTAGAGTCTAATTTGGTTAAAGTATAGATTTACAAGTGACTTTGGTTTAATTCCAACTCACATGTTGTTTATAGGTTACCAGACTCCCAAGCCATTAACCCTCAGTCGCTCAGGCAAGTTTTCTACCCGTATAACTGTTGTTGTGATGTACATGTGTTATGCATGATCTTGCGATAAATGCATATTTGTTATTAGCAAATTCTTGCGATATATTGTAGCATGTGATATGGTATATATGCATGCCTGTTTCATATTCTTGATTATATATCTGTTGGTTCAACTTAAGTTGCATAATACCTATGCTAGAGATAAGCGGTATTGTGTATACCCTTAGTATAGGGGATCAAAGGTGAACTTTTCTAAAACCGGGAGTCGAGGCTCCCGAGTAATATATATTTATTATTTATATATATATGAATAGTTTTAAAACTATAATCAAATAAGGTTTATTCGATAACTTTATTTATTAATGAATATTATTTGAATATTCATTCGAGGATATGACTCGCTTATTTTATTATTGAATATTATTTGAATATTCATTCGAGGCTTATGACTCCTTTATTTATTAATGAATATTATTTGAATATTCATTCGAGGCTTATGACTCCGATTTTTATATAATTATATTCTTTATTTTATTAAAGAATAATGTGTCGTAATCAAACTTACTTTTGATTATTCAATAAAGATATTACTTTCGTATAAGTATATCTTTGGTTATTTAATAGTCATTTCAAGTATAAGTTTTAAACATCTACTTCAATTATTTTTATAAAGATTATTCTTTATGGGAATATTATTTAAATAATAATATTCAGATATTTTTATATATTGGGACTGATTTATTTATTAAATCAGCATACTCCGAACATTCTTAAATGTTTTGCGAGTCTTCAAAATGATTTTTAAAAGTTAGAGCGGATCCCAAAACTCATTTTATATTTAAGATCCTCCTTTCGAAGGGGATTTAAATACTCGCTCAAAACCTGAGGGATCCGGCTCTGTGGTGTGTTTATATTCGCAACAAGGTTTGTCTTGATAAAAGAATTTTGATTACTTACCCAACACTCGGGAAGTAAAATTCTTGGAACAAGTTAATCCATTAACAGGCATCGCCTGGGAAATATCGGTGAGTTTTCCTTTCCAACTAGATACGACTTCTTGGTGGAGCCGTATCAACAAGTTTCTACTTGGGGAAAGGGGGGACGAGCTTTACGTTTCAGAGTCATGGATTTCATCTGAACTAGGAGTGGCGTAAGTGGTCGAGTGGCGCCGGCCCAGCCTTATTATATTGGCCCAAATGGCCTGGAAGTTCCGCTAAGACGGTCCATTCCTTAGGAGTCCAGTGTTCGGTTGACAAGTAAATCCGACAGGTTCTCCTCTACATGTAGAAAATGGTGGGGTTGTACTACTGCGACTGATCATCGTAAGTGGTCTTCCTGGCGCGACAAACTCCCGTAATGAGTTCATCATCCAGTTGGATAATTCTGCAACACTACCCGTAGTATTTCGATCGAAAGGCTACGAATGGGTGGTTGCCGAAGCATTGACAGGGTCAAACAGTTTTATTGGTTTTCCATTGAATGAAGTATCTCGTAACTTCATTTCTTTTAAAAATATTTCAAAGATTGAATATATTCAAGTTTTAATTTATGGTCTCATCTATGGGATGACCTCTTGAATCTTATTATACTTTGAACAGTAGTAGTTCAAGTAGATTTCTAAAAATGGTATAAGTATAGTGAAGTAATTGGTAACTTCATCTTCTTTTAAACTTATATCCAGTAAGTAATTACCTTACACATGATAAAGGATTCTAGTAAGTATCCATTCAGATACTTGTATTATTGTTAACACTATATTATCTTGCGAGCTGTAATGCTCACTCTTGCTTCATTTCTTCATCACACAACAACAGTTAGGAAAGATGGCCAGGCTCAAGCAGACCCAGCGCAAGAGCGTGGGAAGCGCCCGCGCCTTCCCGTTGAGATCGTAGCTGCTATAGCTGCAGAGGTAGATCTATCTGTAGATCAGACATTCTACTTTTGGGAACCAAATATTGTATAATTATAACTTGTGGCAGATAATGGCAATTAACTGTAAATTTATCAAGTAATCATTTTGGGTTGTAATAACTTTTAAACTGTGGATTCAAAGACTTGTACTTATTTCAATTTCATCTCTGAGACTATAACGAGTTGTGGTGTGTGTTAGTGTGGGGTCACAGCATAAGGTTAATTATTATTAATTAAGTGAAGTGGTATTGTGGAAAGAAAGACCGTGACGGTTCGGATCCCTGACCCCGGATCTGGGGTGTTACATGCATCATTAGTTTGTTGTTGAAGTTGGAGTTGTTGTCTTGGTGTAAATTGTTGCTGAAAACCAGGAGGGTTAAATAGCTTATTTGCAAACTGCTGGAACGGCTATGGCATCGCATTCTGATTGTTGCTCCAGCTGAAGTTAGGATGATTCCAGTTGTCAGGATAATAAGTGGCAGGAACTGCTGCGATCTCTGAAAGTTGCTCACAAACTGAGCTGAGTCACTAGATATAGCACATTGCTCTGTCGCATGCGGACCTGCACACAGCTCACAAACACTGGTTATCTGCTTAACACCATAGTTAGCCAGAGAATCGATCTTCATAGACAACGCCTTTAGTTGAGCAGTGATAGCCGTAGCTGTATCCACCTCAAGAACTCCTGCTACCTTGCCCTGTGGACATCTCTGGGCTGGATACTGATATTCATTAGCAGCCATCAGTTCAATTAGATCATAAGCTTCCTTATAGCTCTTTGCCCATAATGCTCCGCCTGATGCTACATCGAGCATGGGTCTGGACTGTGCCCCCAACCCATTGTCAAAATAAGTGATGATCATCCAATTAGGAATTCCATGATGAGGACACTTCCTAAGCATCTCCTTGTAGCGCTCCCAAGCTTCACATAGCGATTCTCCCCGTTTGCTTGCAGCAAAGGGAGTACTATGTTCCTCATTGCAGCCGGTCTTCGCCATATGGAAGAATTTAGATCAAGGAATTTCTGAGCAGAGATCGCTCCCATAGTAATCGAACCATCTGGTAGGTAGTGTGTAACCAGCCTCTGAGCCTTGTCCCTCAAGAGATGGAACAGTCTCGAGCTTCACAGCATCATTCATAAACACCGTTGAACTTGAAGGTGGTCGCAGATCTCAATGAATCCCTAATTGTGCATATGTGGGATCTTCCGTTGAAGAACCCCCAAACTGGATTTAATTCTGCACCCATTGAATTATGCCAGGCTTGATCAAAGGTATTAGCTATGATAAGCTGGCCGGACAATGCTAGATTGAATGTCATTGATCTTGGTTGAGAAAAGTCCATCAAGGCTTTCGTTCGTGCTGCTGGATCTCCCATTGTATGAGTACCTGAAACACAAGCAAATAAACTGTGAAAGTAAAAGAATCCGAGTCAGTGAACTTTAAACGACCACTGATGACAGCACATAAACTAAAAATTAACACCGAGTCCCCGGCGAGCAGCGCCAAAACTTGTTAGGGCGAAAACACGGCGCTAATATTCAAGCAAAGTATACGCGTTCGCAAGTAGTATAAGATATAAATCAGATTCGTTCCCACAGAGACTGGTTTAGGTTAAGTTCAATTTATGCCCCTATGCAACAATGTATAGTTATCGCTCAATGCTAGACAAATAACAAATTGGGTTTTTATTAAACTAAGAGATTATACTAAATAACATTAACTAAGAGAATGAGGTTGATTACTATATATAACAAACATGGGATTCCTAACTTCATTACTATTCATTCAATAGCCCTTTTCATTCTTAACCTTAACAGTGGTGATGGTGATGACCTAATCAAATAACACGAAACTGATAAACGCCAACTTTCGTTGCACGATTACCATTCTACCAGACATCCACAAAAGAGATAGAAGCTGAATAGGCACCAATTATATTGATACCCTATATGTCTATAGAATTTGACAACATAACGGTTTAAGCATAAGTTATTATCTTGATACATAGGCAAGTAAAACTGTTAAAGGTTCTACCTACGAATCATGCATACACAGTACATGAACCCTATGCTAGCATGGCAAGTCTAAACATCTATATTCATTGTCGCTTCAATAGAGATTAACACACTATCTTATATGTTAGCTACGCATATAAGACGAATAAGCACAACCAATACTAGGATATCAATCAATCACCACACACCAAGATATCGAAACAAATCAATTATTGAAATTCATAGTAAATCCGCTAGAACCCCATGACAACGATTAGCCCTAATCGAACTCATCGTCACCATGGGTTCCAATGAAAGCATGGTATAAACAAGGTCTTAATAAACTGAATAATAATTAAAGTACGAATAAACGAGATCTAGGTTCAACAAGAACAAAACGAGCATCCAAAGTTACAACTTATTCAAGAATTACAAGTTAAAAACAAGATCTTCTTTTTTGGAGTTGTTTTGTGCTTCTAGGTCTTCTCCTTGGTATCCCAATCTTCCGGATGATGAAAAACCTTTTTTTTAAGTATATATACGCCCCTAGTGGACCTGGGACCCTTAAAATCGTCAAATTCCACTCAAAAAGGTTTTTTTCAGCGAAATCACGACCAGCCGCGCCCTGAGCGGCCGCTCAGCTCCTGAGCGGGCGCTCAGCTACTGACTGGGAAAATTTTCCTGATGGATCTTGTTTGGCCATAACTTGAGTTACTACTCGTCAGAATTAGGCGATTCAACTGCCCACGCGAAGCTATTGAGATTCTCTACAACTTGACAATGGCCTTGGCATCATATTTCCTTTAAAAGCTCTTTTCTTCATATAACTGATACCGGAAATGCAACAACACAAAAACACACAAAATACCAACACTTGAGTCCAAAACACCAATTTAGCTTGTAATAAAGCATTCCAAGTGGATATAAAATCCACTTATCTATCCCAATAATCAAGTCAGGTGTATGTTCTTTAGTCCACTTCCTTGCAGATGGAAGATTATCTCTAGAACTGGATGCTCCCCAATGATCCATGCTGTCTCCATCAACATTTTCTGATGCTCCCCTGAAATTATGCTCTCTGAGTTGGATCCTTCAGAATTTGAGTTTTTAGAATTATCAGAATTTGGCCCATCAGAACTGATGAATCAGGAATTGAGTTTCCAGAATTATCAGAACTTGCCCCATCTGAACTTGATGAATCAGAACTTGAAGAGCCTGTTCTTGGTTCTGATGCTTCTTGAGATGTGGTTGGATCTTCAATATGCTCCCCCTGCACAGGTGCATTTTTCTTTGGCGTAGTTACACAGTTTCAATAACATCAGAGTTTAACCCATCAGAGTTTGCAGTATCAGGATTTAGGACTGTCGGATTTAGACTGTCGGGATTTACAGTGTCAGAATTTAAAAACTTCATTCTCAAATCTCAGCTGATCATGATCATTGAAATCTTCAATTCCTGTAATCTTCTTATTATCAAAAGAGATATTGATAGATTCTATGACAACCCTTGTTCTTAAATTGTAGATTCTGAAGGCTTTTTTGGAAAATGGATATCCAACAAAATTCCTTCATCAGCTTTTAGATCAAATTATGTAGTTGTTCAGGATGAGTCTTAAGAACAAAACACTTGCATCCAAATACATGAAAATACTTCAGATTTGGCTTCTTTTTGTTCACCATCTCATATGGTGTCCTTTCATGCTTGTTGATAAGTGTTGTATTCTGAGTAAACAGCAGTCTGCACAGCTTCAGCCCAAAAAATAGGTTGGTAACTTTGCTTCATCAAGCATAGTTCGTGGAGCTTCAATAAGAGTTCTATTCTTTCTTTCAACAACTCCATTTTACTGTGGAGTTCCAGGAGCGGAAAATTCCCGCTTGATTCCATGGCTTTGTAGAACTCTTTCATAATCAAATTCTTGAACTCAGTGCCATTATCACTTCTTATGATTTTCACAGAGGTCTTAAACCATTTATCCAGTTGTTTGACATGATCAATCAAGATAGATGCAGTTTCACTTTTGTGTGCAAGAAATACACCCATGTGTATCTGGTAAACTCATCTACTATGACCATAGCATATTTCTTCTTTGCAATAGACATGACATTCACTGGACCAAATAGATCAACATGTAGTAGGTGATAAGGCTCAAGAATTGAAGATTCGGTCTTGCTCTTGAATGAAGATTTTCTTTGTTTTTCCTTTTGACATGAATCACAAAGGCCATCAGGAGCAAATACTGATTTTGGCAGTCCTCTCACAAGATCTTTCTTGACTAGTTCATTTATATTGCTGAAATTAAATGAGAGAGTTTCTTGTGCCAATCCCAGCTTTCTTCAATTGATGCTCTACTTAAAAGACAGATTGTAAAACCATCAGAACTTGTTTAAAGCTTGGCTTCATAAATGTTACTATGCCTGTATCTTTTCAGAACAACTTTTCCTGTAGATTTACTTACAACTTCACAGTGTTCTTCAAAGAAATCCACATGATAACCTCTGTCACAGATTTGATTCACACTCAGGAGATTGTGTTTAAGTCCTGAGACTAGAGCTACTTTTTCAATGATGACATTCCCAAGATTGATATTGCCATATCCCAGAATTTTTCCCATGTTGCCATCTCCATAAGAAACACCTGGGCCAGCTTTCTCCACAAAGTCTGATAACAGGGATTTATTTCCAGTCATATGTCCTGAACATCCACTGTCCAGAACTAGGATGTTTTTCATGTTGCCCTGCAATCACAAAGACCACTAATGATTAGTTTTAAGGACCCAGACTTGCTTGGATCCTTTGGCCTTATTAAGTTTGTTAACATTTGCAGCGGATTTAACATCAGAGTTTATGTTAACATTTTTCTTATCAGAATTTACAGTATCAGACTTTCCATCAGAACTTACACTAGAAGGAATAATGCTAACTTTCTTTAAAGAAGGTTTTATTTGATAATAATCATAGTACAAACTATGATATTCCTTACAAGTATAAATGGAATGCCATAAACTACCACAATGAAAACAAGGATTTTGTGGCCTATATCTAACAGACTGACTCTTAACTCCTGATTTTGAAGGTATGGAGTTTATGTTTTTATTCTTCCTGCAAAAAGAGGCCAGATGGTTAGAATTTCCATAATTATAACATTTCTTTCTAGGAGCATTAGGAACAGGCTTATAATCATTGCTTTTATTCACACCTTCCTTTCGATTCCTATTTTTCCTAGGTGGCTTTACCTTGTATACATTCTTAACATCATTCAGCTTATGCTTAAGCTGCTTCTTTGTCATTAAGCCTATGTTAAGTTCAGTTGGCTTATCCTGTTTTGGTTTGTCAGAAGTTAATTTCTCTTTAACTTCTAATTTATCAATATCAGACTTTACAACTAAAAACTTAACAGGATTTACCTTTGGCTTTTTTTTAACAACTATAGGCTCAATTTCTACAGTTCCTTTATTATTCTTATCATCTCCATAACCTAAGCCCTCTTTCCCATTTCCACTACTTAACAAATTCTGAGTTGTTCTTCCAGAGTTAGTCCAAGTCCTGATACTCTCTCTTTCCTTTTCTAACTCAGTTTTTTAGAGATTCATTCGTTTTAAGCACTTCATCTCTAACATAGAAAGCATCATCTCTATCTTTCTAAGTATAATGGAACATAACTAACTCTTTTTCTAAATAATCATTCCTCTTTTTATAAGCAAGATTTTCAGAAGTTAATCTTTCACATGTTAAAGTTTGATCTCTATAACTAATGAACCTGGTTTTAAGATATCTTCTCAACTTAGTAATATCATCAGTATGAAAAACATAAGTTATTTGAGGGTACCTTTAACTCAACAGCTTCAGAACTGCTATCAGCATTTGCCATCAAGGCATAGTTTACCTCACTTTCAGAATCTGAAGTGTCCTGTCTAGCTTTTTCTTCTTTGTGACAAGAGCCTTGCATTTGTCACTTTTTCCTTTCTTGCAATCAGGAGATATGTGGCCTTTCTCACCATAATTGTAGCATTTAACATTGAGTAATCTCCTATGTCAGACTTTCTAGCTTTGCCTTCAGATTTTCTGAATCCCTTCTTATCAGAACTTCCACTTTTCCTTGAAAAACTTCTTTCCCCTTCTGATTTTTCTGTAAGCTATCTTTGTTGATACCCTTCACCATAAGAGCACACAATTTCATCATCTCTTCATCAGCATCCATCTCAGATAGACTTTCAGTTTTGAATCCTCATCACTATCAGAACTTGATGACTCAGTATCAGACTTTGTGATGAGAGCATTTCCTTTGCCTTTCTTTGAGACAGCCACTTTAGGGGATTCCTCCTCAGCCTTAAGAGCAACTATCCTTGAATTTCTCCCATGCCTCTTGATTCTTTGATCCATCTCAAGTTCATGAGTCTTGAGCAATACCATAAATTTCATCAAGAGTAGTTTGATACCAGAGCATAGTTGTCCTCTTATAGTTGTGGCCTTCAAATCTCAACTTTCAGGAAGAGCTAAAAGGAATTTAAGATTCGTATCTTCAAGATCATATTCCTTATCCACCAGTGACAAATCATTCAAGAGTTTGACAAATCTGTCATATAAACCAGTTAATGACTCATCAGGTTTTGAGTCAAAGTGCTCATACTCTTGAGTGAGTATAGTCCTCATGTTCTTCTTAATTGAATCAGTTCCCTGGCATCTTGTCTCCAAGGCATCCCATATCTCCTTTGCAGTCTTGCAGTTAATTACCCTGTTTGACATGATATTATCAATGGCACTATGCAGCAAATGTCTTACCTTTGCATCCTTTGCAATATATGAGATATCTTCAGCTGTATATTCACTTTTCTCCTTTGGTATAGACTGTGCTGGCTGATCTGCAACTATAACAGAGAGCTTGGTTGGCTTATGTGGTCCTTCATTAATTCTGTCAAGGAATTCTGGATCTATAGCTTCCAGAAACATAGACATCATCACCTTCCATATGGGATACTCAGAAGGTTTCAGTATGGGAACCCTAATAGTCTCATATCGATTAAGGATTTGAGTCTTTAGAGTTTCTTCAGTTTTGGTGGGCTTGGTTGGAGTTTGTGCTTCTTCAGACATGATTTTTTTGGATCTTTACTGTATGTATGTTAACAGATTGCTCTGATACCACTTGTTAGGTCACACACACTGTAGAAGGGGGTTGAATACAGTGTCTAGCACAATCAAATCGAATTAAAAACACAAGTATGAAACACATAATAATCTTATTAATAAAAAAATATTACAATAGAACCGTCCTCTCTCAATGATGAACAAATATCACGAGAGCTGCTAGGGTTACAATGAATAATATTCTCGATTAAGATAACACACATAGTGTAAACCCTATGATGTGTTTATAAACACACAGTTACAAGATAATCTTCTAATTGATATCGAACATAAGTCTGCATCCAAAAATATATCAAATAGTTATCTTTTCTTCCAAGTATTCTATTCTTCATAGAATTCTTCTTCATGCATATCTCTTCTTGTTTTAGTCTCAATCTTCTTTCCTTTCAATCAGCCGCCTTCCTTATCTCAAAGTCTCCTTAAGTCCTGATATTATCTCCTGATAAATATCTTCTAATAACTTAAGTTCTGACAACTTAAGTTCTGATTTCTTAAGTCCTGACTTCAGTATAAGTACTGATTTCCAGTTAAGTCCTGATTTGTCTTGTTAGTTAAGATCTGAAAACTAAACACAAATCATCATTAGACATGACATCACAAATATATCTAATAGTAGACTCTATGTTAGACTTTTGTATCAAACATTAACACCTGATACTGATGTCTGTTATATAAATAAACCTTTTCCAACTTTTTTTTCATTTATTTAAGTTCTCAGTCTTTACAACATTTACATTTACTTTACTGTTTTACAGTCTTTTCATATTTTTAAATCCTGCTTAATTTTGAAAAATAAATGAAATATTTAAAATAATGTTGTTCAGTTAATTATTTAATATTTAAGTTATTTCAAATAATTTTCTTAAAATCCTAAATTGTTTAAAATTTTTGTTTTAATATAATTTAAATTATTTCTTTACTCACTTTCAGTTGTTTAATAAAATTGTTAAAAGAACTTTATTTTATTATCAGAAAAATGGCACCAAAAAGAAAGACCAGAACTGAGACCTTTAAATGCAACTCTGAGGGACAGAATAATGATACCATGAACCAAATGTTCCATCTGATGCAACAATAGATGGTAATGATACAACAGCAGATGCAGCAACAACAACAGATTCAGCAACAAATGTTACAACAACCACCCCAACCTAAACCACAAATGCCACAAGTGGTACATGTTGTTACTTTTAAACAGTTTCAGTCAGTAAAGCCTCTAGAGTTTGTAGGCACAGCGGATCCTACTAAATCTAGGGCATGGTTGAAATAAATGGAGAAAGTGTTCGCGTTAGTAAAAGTTGAAGAGGATCAAAAGACTGATTTTGCCAGCTATTTCCTGATTGAGAATCTAATTATTGGTGGGAATCCAAGAAAGTTTTAGAAGGTGAAGGCATTGTGACTTGGGATAGGTTCATTGAATTATTTCTGGAGAAGTATTTTCCTCGTTTTATGAAAAACCAGATAGAAATTAAGTTCTTGGAACTGAAGCAAGGGAACACGTCAGTGACTGAATATGAAACCATGTTTACAGAATTGGCTAGGTTTGTTCCAGAACAGGTGGATACTGATGAAAAATGGGCTAAGAGATTCCAGCAGAGATTGCAACCATGGATTCGTAGCAGAGTGGTAGTATTTAAATTAACGACATATACGGCTGTGGTTTAGAAAGCCATGATTATTGAAGGGGAAAGTGAGATGTCCCAAAAGGAAAAGGGATAAGGAAATTTTCAGAACTGTTCCAACAGGAAACGGGATTTCAGGCCCGGACGAATATTGAATTTTAAAAGAACAGGACAAGGAAAATAGAGGATAGGTAATCGTTTCCAAGCTCCGAACTAGCAGGGAATTGTCAGACAACTAGTGCCATACTGCAAGACATGTGTTCAGAAACATACAAGTGTCTGGAGCAAAGCAAACGTGACCTGCTTCAAGTGTAAACAGAAGAGGCACTACTTCAATAAATGCCCAATAAGCAGAATAGATGTTACCTGTTTCCAATGTGGGAAGAAAGGGCATGTTGCCAGGGATTGTAGAGGACCAGCAATAGAGGCCAGTGTTCTGAAAGTATTATCATTACCTCCACCACCACATCAGAGTCAGCCTAGAGCAAGGACTTTTAATATGACTATGAAGGAGGCTGTGGAGAGTCCAAGTGTGATTGCAGGTACGCTTTCTATGAACTCGGTTAATGCAAAAGTATTGATTAATTCTGGAGCCACAAGATCTTTTATTTCTGAAGAATTCATTGATAGGATATGTTGTGAAATTCAACGGTTGGGCGGGATGTTAATTATAAAATTAGCGAATGACGACCAGGTGCATGTAAATCAAGTGTGTTCCGAGTGTGATATCGAAATAGCCGGATATCACTTCTCAGTTGACTTGATACTTTTCAAGTTATAGGAGTTTGATGTTATTCTAGGGATGAATTGGTTAGCCGGTAATAATGCTCAGATCGATTATGCAAATAAAAAAGTGAAATTGCGATCATAGAGAGTTCCTGACAATACTGCAGACTAAACGATTGTTACACCAAGGATGTAAGGCTTATTTAGCTTATGTATTGGATACTGAAAAGGAAATTTCGAGGATAAAAGACATTACCGTTGTGTATGAATTTCCTGATGTCTTTCCAGATGTACTTCCAGGATTACCGTCGGGTCGAGAAATCGAATTTACTATTGATTTAGCACCAGGTACGGAACCAGTTTCGAAAACTCCGTATCGCATGGGACCAATTGAAATGAAAGAGTTAGCGACATAATTACAAGATCTTCTAGATAAAGGAATTATACGACCCAGTGTCCCTATGGGATGCACCGGTATTATTTGTTAAGAAAAAAGACGGTAGTATGCGACTATGTATTGATTATCGTGAACTGAATAAGTTGACTGTCAAGAACAAATATCCTCTACCACAAATTGATGATTTATTTGATCAGTTAAAAGGAGTCGTATGGTTTTCTAAGATAGATTTAAGGTCAGTATATCATCAATTGAAGAGTAAGGCCGAAGACATTCTCAAGACTGCTTTTCGTACCAGATATGGACATAATGAATTCCTCGTAATGGCATTCGGTTTGACTAATATACCAGCAACATTTATGGATTTGATGATCGGAGTATTCAAGAAATACTTGGACAGGTTTGTGATTGTATTTATTGATGACATCTTGATTTACTCGAAGACTGAAGAAGAACACGCCGAACATTTGAGGATTACTTTGGATATCTTAAAAAAAGAACAGTTTTAGCGAAGTTCTTAAAATGTAAATTCTGGTAAGAGAAATACAATTTTTGGGTCATA
>NW_027420607.1:0-26543 GCF_009905375.1 Apium graveolens | reverse complement strand
TCTAATCAACCATGTAGTCACTTTAACCATATTAGAGTAATTTTGCACCTTATAAGACTCACTTTCAACCATATATGGTAGAATTAACATGTTAACATAAAACATCCAATTTGACATCCTTTAACATCTCTTGTACCACTTTCATACGAGTCAATTTGTCCACTTTTGGCTATAATCTCCATGTAGTCACTTTAAACCCATATAGAGTTTTTGCACCTTATAAGACTAACTTTCCACCATATTTGGTAGAATTAACATGTTACATCATAAACATCCAATTTGACATCCTTTAAACCATCCTTGGTACCACTTTCATACAGAGTCAATTTGGTCCACATTTTGGCTTCTAATCTAACCATGTAAGTCACTTTAAACCATATTAGAGTAATTTTGCACCTTATAAGACTCACTTTCAACCATATATTGGTAGAATTAACATGTTAAACATCATAAACATCCAATTTGACATCCGTTAACCATCTCTTGGTACCACTTTCATACGAGTCAATTTTGGTCCACATTTTGGCTCTAATCTACCATGTAAGGTCACTTTAAACCATATTAGAGTAATTTTGCACCTATAAGACTCAACTTTCAACCATATATTGGTAGAATTAACATGTTAACATCATAAACATCAATTTGACATCCTTTAACCATCTCTTGGTACCACTTTCATACGAGTCAAATTTTGGTCCACATTTTGGCTCTATATCACCATGTAAGTCACTTTAAACCATATTAGAGTAATTTTGCACCTTATAAGACTAACTTTCAACCAATATTGGTAGAATTAACATGTTAACATCATAAACATCCAATTTGACATCCTTTAACCATCTCTTGGTACCACTTTCATACGAGTCAATTTTGGTCCACATTTTGGCTCTAATCTACCATGTAAGTCACTTTAAACCATATTAGAGTAATTTTGCACCTTATAAGACTCAACTTTCACCATATATTGGTAGAATTAACATGTTA
Source organism: Apium graveolens (assembly GCF_009905375.1). Taxonomy (NCBI): domain Eukaryota; kingdom Viridiplantae; phylum Streptophyta; class Magnoliopsida; order Apiales; family Apiaceae; genus Apium; species Apium graveolens. The sequence continues at coordinate 25,559 of NW_027420607.1, read as the reverse complement.
ACATCATAAACATCCAATTTGACATCCTTTAACCATCTCTTGGTACCACTTTCATACGAGTCAATTTTGGTCCACATTTTGGCTCTAATCTACCATGTAAGTCACTTTAAACCATATTAGAGTAATTTTGCACCTTATAAGACTCACTTTCAACCATATATTGGTAGAATTAACATGTTAACATCATAAACATCTAATTTGACATCCTTTAACCATCTCTTGGTACCACTTTCAAACGAGTCAATTTTGGTCCACATTTTGGCTCTAATCTACCATGTAAGTCACTTTAAACCATATTAGAGTAATTTTGCACCTTATAAGACTCCCTTTCAACCATATATTGGTAGAATTAACATGTTAACATCATAAACATCCAATTTGACATCCTTTAACCATCTCTTGGTACCACTTTCATACGAGTCAATTTTGGTCCACATTTTGGCTCTAATCTACCTATGTAAGTCACTTTAAACCATATTAGAGTAATTTTGCACCTTATAAGATCTAACTTGCCACCATATATTGGTAGGAATTAACATGTTAACGTCATAAACATCCAATTTTACATCCTTTAACCATCTCTTGGTACCACTTTCATACAAGTCAATTTTGGTCCACATTTTGGCTCTAATCTACCATGTAAGTCCCTTTAAACCATATTAGAGTAATTTTGCACCTTATAAGACTCACTTTCAACCATATATTGGTACAATTAACATGTTAACATCATAAACATCCAATTTGACATCCTTTAACCATCTCTTGGTACCACTTTCATACGAGTCAATTTTGGTCCACATTTTGGCTCTAATCAACCATGTAAGTCACTTTAAACCATATTAGAGTAATTTTGCACCTTATAAGACTCACTTTCAACCATATATTGGTAGAATTAACATGTTAACATCATAAACATCCAATTTGACATCCTTTAACCATCTCTTGGTACCACTTTCATACGAATCAATATTTGTCCACATTTTGGTTATAATCTACCATGCAAGTCACTTTAAACCATATTAGAGTAATTTTGCACCTTATAAGACTAACTTGCCACCATATATTGGTAGAATTAACATGTTAACATCATAAACATCCAATTTGACATCCTTTAACCATCTCTTGGTACCACTTTTCATACGAGTCAATTTTGGTCCACATTTTGGCTCTAATCACCATGTAAGTCACTTTAAACCATATTAGAGTAATTTTGCACCTTATAAGACTCACTTTCAACCATATATTGGTAGAATTAACATGTTAACATATAAACATCCAATTTGACATCCTTTAACCATCTCTTGGTACCACTTTCATAACGAGTCAATTTTGGTCCACATTTTGGCTATAATCTAACCATGTAGTCACTTTAAACCATATTAGAGTAATTTTGCACCTTATAAGACTCACTTTCAACCATATATTGGTAGAATTAACATGTTAACATCATAAACATCCAATTTGACATCCTTTAACCATCTCTTGGTACCTACTTTCATACGAGTCAATTTTGGTCCACATTTTGGCTCTTAATCTACCATGTAAGTCCCTTTAAACCATATTAGAGTAATTTTGCACCTTATAAGACTCACTTTCAACCATATATTGTTACAATTAACATGTTAACATCATAAACATCTAATTTGACATCCTTTAACCATCTCTTGGTACCACTTTCATACGAGTCAATTTTGGTCCACATTTTGGCTCTAATCTACCATGTAAGTCACTTTAAACCATATTAGAGTAATTTTGCACCTTATAAGACTCACTTTCAACCATATATTGGTAGAATTAACATGTTAACATCATAAACATCCAATTTGACATCCTTTAACCATCTCTTGGTACCACTTTCATACGAGTCAATTTTGGTCCACATTTTGGCTCTAATCTACCATGTAAGTCACTTTAAACCATATTAGAGTAATTTTGCACCTTATAAGACTCACTTTCAACCATATATTGGTAGAATTAACATGTTAACATCATAAACATCCAATTTGACATCCTTTAACCATCTCTTGGTACCACTTTCATACGAGTCAATTTTGGTCCACATTTTGGCTCTAATCTACCATGTAAGTCACTTTAAACCATATTAGAGTAATTTTGCACCTTATAAGACTAACTTGCAACCATATATTGGTAGGAATTAACATGTTAACATCATAAACATCCAATTTGACATCCTTTAACCATCTCTTGGTACCACTTTCATACGAGTCAATTTTGGTCCACATTTTGGCTCTAATCAACCATGTAAGTCACTTTAAACCATATTAGAGTAATTTTGCACCTTATAAGACTCACTTTCAACCATATATTGTTAGCAATTAACATGTTAACATCATAAACATCTAATTTGACATCCTTTAACCACCTCTTGGTACCACTTTCATACGAGTCAATTTTGGTCCACATTTTGGCTCTAATCAACCATGTAAGTCACTTTAAACCATATTAGAGTAATTTTGCACCTTATAAGACTCACTTTCAACCATATATTGGTAGAATTAACATGTTAACATCATAAACATCCAATTTGACATCCTTTAACCATCTCTTGGTACCACTTTCATACGAGTCAATATTGGTCACATATTTGGCTATAATCTACCATGTAAGTCACTTTAAACCATATTAGAGTAATTTTGCACCTTATAAGACTCACTTTCAACCATATATTGGTAGAATTAACATATTAACATTATAAACATCCAATTTGACATCCTTTAACCATCTCTTGGTACCACTTTCATACGAGTCAATTTTGGTCCACATTTTGGCTATAATCTACCATGTAAGTCACTTTAAACCATATTAGAGTAATTTTGCACCTTATAAGACTAACTTGCCACCATATATTGGTGGAATTAACATGTTAACGTCATAAACATCCAATTTTACATCCTTTAACCATCTCTTGGTACCACTTTCATACAAGTCAATTTTGGTCCACATTTTGGCTCTAATCTACCATGTAAGTCACTTTAAACCATATTAGAGTAATTTTGCACCTTATAAGACTCACTTTCAACCATATATTGGTACAATTACATGTTAACATCATAAACATCTAATTTGACATCCTTTAACCACCTCTTGGTACCACTTTCATACGAGTCAATTTTGGTCCACATTTTGGCTCTAAATCAACCATGTAGGTCACTTTAAACCATATTAGAGTAATTTTGCACCTTATAAGACTCACTTTCAACCATATATTGGTAGAATTAACATGTTAACATCATAAACATCCAATTTGACATCCTTTAACCATCTCTTGGTACCACTTTCATACGAAGTCAACATTTGGTCCACATTTTGGTTATAATCTACCATGCAAGTCACTTTAAACCATATTAGAGTAATTTTGCACCTTATAAGACTAACTTGCCACCATATATTGGTGGAATTAACATGTTAACTCATAAACATCCAATTTGACATCCTTTAACCATCTCTTTGTACCACTTTCATACGAGTCAATTTTGGTCCACATTTTGGCTCTAATCAACCATGTAAGTCACTTTAAACCATATTAGAGTAATTTTGCACCTTATAAGACTCACTTTCAACCATATATTGGTAGAATTAACATGTTAACAATATAAACATCCAATTTGACATCCTTTAACCATCTCTTGGTACTACTTTCATACGAGTCAATTTGGTCCACATTTTGGCTATAATCTACCATGTAGGTCACTTTAAACCATATTAGAGTAATTTTGCACCTTATAAGACTCACTTTCAACCATATATTGGTAGAATTAACATGTTAACATCATAAACATCCAATTTGACATCCTTTAACCATCTCTTGGTACTACATTCATACGAGTCAATTTTGGTCCACATTTTGGCTTTAATCTACCATGTAAGTCCCTTTAAACCATATTAGAGTAATTTTGCACCTTATAAGACTCACTTTCAACCATATATTGGTACAATTAACATGTTAACATCATAAACATCTAATTTGACATCCTTTAACCACCTCTTGGTACCACTTTCATATGAGTCAATTTTGGTCCACATTTTGGCTCTAATCAACCATGTAAGTCACTTTAAACCATATTAGAGTAATTTTGCACCTTATAAGACTCACTTTCAACCATATATTGGTAGAATTAACATGTTAACATCATAAACATCCAATTTGACATTCCTTTAACCATCTCTTGGTACCACTTTCATACGAGTCAATTTTGGTCCACATTTTGGCTCTAATCTACCATGTAAGTCACTTTAAACCATATTAGAGTAATTTTGCACCTTATAAGACTCACTTTCAACCATATATTGGTAGAATTAACATGTTAACATCATAAACATCCAATTTGACATTCCTTTAACCATCTCTTGGTACCACTTTCATACGAGTCAATTTTGGTCCACATTTTGGCTCTAATCTACCATGTAAGTCACTTTAAACCATATTAGAGTAATTTTGCACCTTATAAGACTCACTTGCCACCATATATTGGTGGAATTAACATGTTAACAGTCATAAACATCCAATTTTACATCCTTTAACCATCTCTTGGTACCACTTTCATACAAGTCAATTTTGGTCCATATTTTGGCTCTAATCAACCATGTAAGTCACTTTAAACCATATTAGAGTAATTTTGCACCTTATAAGACTCACTTTCAACCATATATTGGTAGAATTAACATGTTAACATCATAAACATCCTAATTTGACATCCTTTAACCATCCTCTTGGTACCACTTTCATACGAGTCAATTTTGGTCCACATTTTGGCTCTAATCAACCATGTAAGTCACTTTAAACCATATTAGAGTAATTTTGCACCTTATAAGACTCACTTTCAACCATATATTGGTAGAATTAACATGTTAACATCATAAACATCCAATTTGACATCCTTTAACCATCTCTTGGTACCACTTTCATACGAGTCAATTTTGGTCCACATTTTGGCTCTAATCTACCTATGTAAGTCACTTTAAACCATATTAGAGTAATTGTGCACCTTATAAGATAACTTGCCACCATATATTGGTGGAATTAACATGTTAACGTCATAAACATCCAATTTTACATCCTTTAACCATCTCTTGGTACCACTTTCATACAAGTCAATTTTGGTCCACATTTTGGCTCTAATCTACCATGTAAGTCCCTTTAAACCATATTAGAGTAATTTTGCACCTTATAAGACTCACTTTCAACCATATATTGGTACAATTAACATGTTAACATCATAAACATCTAATTTGACATCCTTTAACCACCTCTTGGTACCACTTTCATACGAGTCAATTTTGGTCCACATTTTGGCTCAAATCAACCATGTAGGTCACTTTAAACCATATTAGAGTAATTTTGCACCTTATAAGACTCACTTTCAACCATATATTGGTAGAATTAACATGTTAACATCATAAACATCCAATTTGACATCCTTTAACCATCTCTTGGTACCACTTTCATACGAATCAATATTTGTCCACATTTTGGTTATAATCTACCATGCAAGTCACTTTAAACCATATTAGAGTAATTTTGCACCTTATAAGACTAACTTGCCACCATATATTGGTGGAATTAACATGTTAACTTCATAAACATCCAATTTGACATCCTTTAACCATCTCTTTGTACCACTTTCATACGAGTCAATTTTGGTCCACATTTTGGCTCTAATCAACCATGTAAGTCACTTTAAACCATATTAGAGTAATTTTGCACCTTATAAGACTCACTTTCAACCATATATTGGTAGAATTAACATGTTAACAATATAAACATCCAATTTGACATCCTTTAACCATCTCTTGGTACTACTTTCAAACGAGTCAATTTAGGTCCACATTTTGGCTATAATCTACCATGTAGGTCACTTTAAACCATATTAGAGTAATTTTGCACCTTATAAGACTCACTTTCAACCATATATTGGTAGAATTAACATGTTAACATCATAAACATCCAATTTGACATCCTTTAACCATCTCTTGGTACTACATTCATACGAGTCAATTTTGGTCCACATTTTGGCTTTAATCTACCATGTAAGTCCCTTTAAACCATATTAGAGTAATTTTGCACCTTATAAGACTCACTTTCAACCTTATATTGTTACAATTAACATGTTAACATCATAAACATCTAATTTGACATCCTTTAACCACCTCTTGGTACCACTTTCATATGAGTCAATTTTGGTCCACATTTTGGCTCTAATCAACCATGTAAGTCACTTTAAACCATATTAGAGTAATTTTGCACCTTATAAGACTCACTTTCAACCATATATTGGTAGAATTAACATGTTAACATCATAAACATCCAATTTGACATCCTTTAACCATCTCTTGGTACCACTTTCATACGAGTCAATTTTGGTCCACATTTTGGCTCTAATCTACCATGTAAGTCACTTTAAACCATATTAGAGTAATTTTGCACCTTATAAGACTCACTTTCAACCATATATTGGTAGAATTAACATGTTAACATCATAAACATCCAATTTGACATTCTTTAACCATCTCTTGGTACCACTTTCATACGAGTCAATTTTGGTCCACATTTTGGCTCTAATCTACCATGTAAGTCACTTTAAACCATATTAGAGTAATTTTGCACCTTATAAGACTAACTTGCCACCATATATTGGTGGAATTAACATGTTAACGTCATAAACATCCAATTTTACATCCTTTAACCATCTCTTGGTACCACTTTCATACAAGTCAATTTTGGTCCATATTTTGGCTCTAATCAACCATGTAAGTCACTTTAAACCATATTAGAGTAATTTTGCACCTTATAAGACTCACTTTCAACCATATATTGTTACAATTAACATGTTAACATCATAAACATCTAATTTGACATCCTTTAACCACCTCTTGGTACCACTTTCATACGAGTCAATTTTGGTCCACATTTTGGCTCTAATCAACCATGTAAGTCACTTTAAACCATATTAGAGTAATTTTGCACCTTATAAGACTCACTTTCAACCATATATTGGTAGAATTAACATGTTAACATCATAAACATCCAATTTGACATCCTTTAACCATCTCTTGGTACCACTTTCATACGAGTCAATTTTGGTCCATATTTTGGCTCTAATCTATTATGTAAGTCACTTTAAACCATATTAGAGTAATTGTGCACCTTATAAGATTAACTTGCCACCATATATTGGTGGAATTAACATGTTAACGTCATAAACATCCAATTTTAAATCCTTTAACCATCTCTTGGTACCACTTTCATACAAGTCAATTTTGGTCCACATTTTGGCTCTAATCTACCATGTAAGTCCCTTTAAACCATATTAGAGTAATTTTGCACCTTATAAGACTCACTTTCAACCATATATTGGTACAATTAACATGTTAACATCATAAACATCTAATTTGACATCCTTTAACCACCTCTTGGTACCACTTTCATACGAGTCAATTTTGGTCCACATTTTGGCTCAAATCAACCATGTAGGTCACTTTAAACCATATTAGAGTAATTTTGCACCTTATAAGACTCACTTTCAACCATATATTGGTAGAATTAACATGTTAACATCATAAACATCCAATTTGACATCCTTTAACCATCTCTTGGTACCACTTTCATACGAATCAATATTTGTCCACATTTTGGTTATAATCTACCATGCAAGTCACTTTAAACCATATTAGAGTAATTTTGCACCTTATAAGACTAACTTGCCACCATATATTGGTGGAATTAACATGTTAACTTCATAAACATCCAATTTGACATCCTTTAACCATCTCTTTGTACCACTTTCATACGAGTCAATTTTGGTCCACATTTTGGCTCTAATCAACCATGTAAGTCACTTTAAACCATATTAGAGTAATTTTGCACCTTATAAGACTCACTTTCAACCATATATTGGTAGAATTAACATGTTAACAATATAAACATCCAATTTGACATCCTTTAACCATCTCTTGGTACTACTTTCAAACGAGTCAATTTTGGTCCACATTTTGGCTATAATCTACCATGTAGGTCACTTTAAACCATATTAGAGTAATTTTGCACCTTATAAGACTCACTTTCAACCATATATTGGTAGAATTAACATGTTAACATCATAAACATCCAATTTGACATCCTTTAACCATCTCTTGGTACTACTTTCATACGAGTCAATTTTGGTCCACATTTTGGCTTTAATCTACCATGTAAGTCCCTTTAAACCATATTAGAGTAATTTTGCACCTTATAAGACTCACTTTCAACCATATATTGTTACAATTAACATGTTAACATCATAAACATCTAATTTGACATCCTTTAACCACCTCTTGGTACCACTTTCATACGAGTCAATTTTGGTCCACATTTTGGCTCTAATCAACCATGTAAGTCACTTTAAACCATATTAGAGTAATTTTGCACCTTATAAGACTCACTTTCAACCATATATTGGTAGAATTAACATGTTAACATCATAAACATCCAATTTGATATCCTTTAACCATCTCTTGGTACCACTTTCATACGAGTCAATTTTGGTCCACATTTTGGCTCTAATCTACCATGTAAGTCACTTTAAACCATATTAGAGTAATTTTGCACCTTATAAGACTCACTTTCAACCATATATTGGTAGAATTAACATGTTAACATCATAAACATCCAATTTGACATCCTTTAACCATCTCTTGGTACCACTTTCATACGAGTCAATTTTGGTCCACATTTTGGCTCTAATCTACCATGTAAGTCACTTTAAACCATATTAGAGTAATTTTGCACCTTATAAGACTAACTTGACACCATATATTGGTGGAATTAACATGTTAACGTCATAAACATCCAATTTTACATCCTTTAACCATCTCTTGGTACCACTTTCATACAAGTCAATTTTGGTCCACATTTTGGCTCTAATCAACCATGTAAGTCACTTTAAACCATATTAGAGTAATTTTGCACCTTATAAGACTCACTTTCAACCATATATTGTTACAATTAACATGTTAACATCATAAACATCTAATTTGACATCCTTTAACCACCTCTTGGTACCACTTTCATACGAGTCAATTTTGGTCCACATTTTGGCTCTAATCAACCATGTAAGTCACTTTAAACCATATTAGAGTAATTTTGCACCTTATAAGACTCACTTTCAACCATATATTGGTAGAATTAACATGTTAACATCATAAACATCCAATTTGACATCCTTTAACCATCTCTTGGTACCACTTTCATACGAGTCAATTTTGGTCCACATTTTGGCTCTAATCTATTATGTAAGTCACTTTAAACCATATTAGAGTAATTGTGCACCTTATAAGATTAACTTGCCACCATATATTGGTGGAATTAACATGTTAACGTCATAAACATCCAATTTTACATCCTTTAACCATCTCTTGGTACCACTTTCATAAAAGTCAATTTTGGTCCACATTTTGGCTCTAATCTACCATGTAAGTCCCTTTAAACCATATTAGAGTAATTTTGCACCTTATAAGACTCACTTTCAACCATATATTGGTACAATTAACATGTTAACATCATAAACATCTAATTTGACATCCTTTAACCACCTCTTGGTACCACTTTCATACGAGTCAATTTTGGTCCACATTTTGGCTCAAATCAACTATGTAGGTCACTTTAAACCATATTAGAGTAATTTTGCACCTTATAAGACTCACTTTCAACCATATATTGGTAGAATTAACATGTTAACATCATAAACATCCAATTTGAAATCCTTTAACCATCTCTTGGTACCACTTTCATACGAATCAACATTTGTCCACATTTTGGTTATAATCTACCATGCAAGTCACTTTAAACCATATTAGAGTAATTTTGCACCTTATAAGACTAACTTGCCACCATATATTGGTGGAATTAACATGTTAACTTCATAAACATCCAATTTGACATCCTTGAACCATCTCTTTGTACCACTTTCATACGAGTCAATTTTGGTCCACATTTTGGCTCTAATCAACCATGTAAGTCACTTTAAACCATATTAGAGTAATTTTGCACCTTATAAGACTCACTTTCAACCATATATTGGTAGAATTAACATGTTAACAATATAAACATCCAATTTCACATCCTTTAACTATCTCTTGGTACTACTTTCAAACGAGTCAATTTTGGTCCACATTTTGGCTATAATCTACCATGTAGGTCACTTTAAACCATATTAGAGTAATTTTGCACCTTATAAGACTCACTTTCAACCATATATTGGTAGAATTAAAATGTTAACATCATAAACATCCAATTTGACATCCTTTAACCATCTCTTGGTACTACTTTCATACGAGTCAATTTTGGTCCACATTTTGGCTTTAATCTACCATGTAAGTCCCTTTAAACCATATTAGAGTAATTTTGCACCTTATAAGACTCACTTTCAACCATATATTGTTACAATTAACATGTTAACATCATAAACATCTAATTTGACATCCTTTAACCACCTCTTGGTACCACTTTCATACGAGTCAATTTTGGTCCACATTTTGGCTCTAATCAACCATGTAAGTCACTTTAAACCATATTAGAGTAATTTTGCACCTTATAAGACTCACTTTCAACCATATATTGGTAGAATTAACATGTTAACATCATAAACATCCAATTTGACATCCTTTAACCATCTCTTGGTACCACTTTCATACGAGTCAATTTTGGTCCACATTTTGGCTCTAATCTACCATGTAAGTCACTTTAAACCATATTAGAGTAATTTTGCACCTTATAAGACTCACTTTAAACCATATATTGGTAGAATTAACATGTTAACATCATAAACATCCAATTTGACATCCTTTAACCATCTCTTGGTACCACTTTCATACGAGTCAATTTTGGTCCACATTTTGGCTCTAATCTACCATGTAAGTCACTTTAAACCATATTAGAGTAATTTTGCACCTTATAAGACTAACTTGCCACCATATATTGGTGGAATTAACATGTTAACGTCATAAACATCCAATTTTACATCCTTTAACCATCTCTTGGTACCACTTTCATACAAGTCAATTTTGGTCCACATTTTGGCTCTAATCTACCATGTAAGTCCCTTTAAACCATATTAGAGTAATTTTGCACCTTATAAGACTCACTTTCAACCATATATTGGTACAATTAACATGTTATTATCATAAACATCTAATTTGACATCCTTTAACCACCTCTTGGTACCACTTTCATACGAGTCAATTTTGGTCCACATTTGGGTTATAATCTACCATGCAAGTCACTTTAAACCATATTAGAGTAATTTTGCACCTTATAAGACTAACTTGCCACCATATTTTGGTAGAATTAACATGTTAACATCATAAACATCCAATTTGACATCCTTTAACCATCTCTTTGTACCACTTTCATACGAGTCAATTTTGGTCCACATTTTGGCTCTAATCAACCATGTAAGTCACTTTAAACCATATTAGAGTAATTTTGCACCTTATAAGACTCACTTTCAACCATATATTGGTAGAATTAACATGTTAACATCATAAACATCCAATTTGACATCCTTTAACCATCTCTTGGTACCACTTTCATACAAGTCAATTTTGGTCCACATTTTGGCTCTAATCTACCATGTAAGTCCCTTTAAACCATATTAGAGTAATTTTGCACCTTATAAGACTCACTTTCAACCATATATTGGTACAATTAACATGCTAACATCATAAACATCTAATTTGACATCCTTTAACCACCTCTTGGTACCACTTTCATACGAGTCAATTTTGGTCCACATTTTGGCTCAAATCAACCATGTAGGTCACTTTAAACCATATTAGAGTAATTTTGCACCTTATAAGACTCACTTTCAACCATATATTGGTAGAATTAACATGTTAACATCATAAACATCCAATTTGACATCCTTTAACCATCTCTTGGTACCACTTTCATACGAATCAACATTTGTCCACATTTTGGTTATAATCTACCATGCAAGTCACTTTAAACCATATTAGAGTAATTTTGCACCTTATAAGACTAACTTTTTTTTTTTGCTAAATAAAATAAATATCAAAGATTAAAGGGTACAAATCTAGGGGCATACCCCGCGAGAAACGAAAACCAACATCCCAACAATGGATATTCGGTAAGCAAAGCAATCATGAATACAAGCATCAAAACCTATCTGAACTTCTTAAAATAATAAAAGTTGTAGTCCCATATCTTTCTTGATTCTCTGTTGAAAAAGAATAGAGGATGACAACTTTTCTCTAATTCTTAACTTGATATCACTCAGCAGTTGAGATGCTAGTTTTGGAGGCCCATTGTCATGACATCTAGCATTTCTTTCAGCCCAAACAAAATAAAAAGTAGTTGCCACAAACAGAGATGCAAAGTCCCTCCTCATTTTATCCAAACTTGGATTGACCAAATTACCATTAAGAATTTCTTGCCAACTGGAAGTAATTATCACCGGACATTCCTTTAATATCTGTGAGATATAAAAGCAGTTAAAGAAGAGATGCTCATGTGTCTCCATGTTGTTACAAAAGAGACAAGTTGGATTAACATTAAATCCAAAACGAGCCATACGATCTCTCGTCAGGAGTCTATGACGCAAGATAAGCCATAAGTTAATGGAAAATTTTGGTACAACAAGCTTGTGCCATACCAGATTAATCCAGTTTGGTGCAACAGAACGAGGCCTCATGGAATCCCAAATGATAGATAAAGTAACCGGCCCTGAATGATTATTCCATGTTATACGATCTCTACCCCGAGGAGTAATAGATTCGCACCGAGATCGCAGATCCATCGCCAGAACGTGATTAGTAGGACAAAGGTTCCAGCCTACCTCATTTTGCATGTAGCCAACCCTATCAAGGGTATCAGATTCCATAATGGAGATGATGCAGCTGGGGAAGAGTTGAAGAAGATTTTTCCCTTGAACCCAGGGGTCATGCCAGAAGTAAAAATTCGAGTCTAAGCCCAAACTGTAATTGATAAAGTTCTGCACTTCACATCTTGCATTAAGAATTTTCCGAAGACCCCAAGAGCATTTGTGTGGCATTTTCCTGGTCCAGAATGGTTTATGATATAGAATGTATGAGTTCACCCATAGAATCCAAATTGAGTCTGCATTCGAGATGATCCTCCATAACTGAAACCAAATGGCACTTTTATTCCATTTGAACAAATCCTTAAAACCCAAGCCCCCTTCAGACTTCGGGTAGCAACATTCATTCCAGGCGACTTTAAATTGGCAGGGGCCGTGATAATTACCGCTCCATAAGAAGTGGCTAAGTAAACTCTGGATCTTCTTAAGGATACTATTTGGAAGAAAAAGGAACATGGCCCAGTGATTTTGAATCCCATGCAAGACAACTGCCACCAGAAGAGCCCTACCAGCTAGACTAATGAACCTGCAGGTCCAATGGTCAATCTTTCTACAGAGCTTATTAATCAAAGGCTCACAATCTCTCATTCGAAGTTTACCCGAAATAAGTGGGAGGCCAAGATAAGTAACTGGAAGAGCCCCTTTCGAAAAACCAGATAAGTTGATAGCGAAGTCCTGAGTCTCTTCCGGAACATTACAAAAGAAGCAAGTGCTTTTCTGTGCATTAGCCTTCAAACCCGAGACATTAGAGAAAAGAGAAATTCCTTGAAAAATCTGGGAGATAGAGTCTTGGTCACCTTTGCAAAATAAAAGCACATCATCCGCGAATATCAAATGAGTGAGATTAATCTTTTTGGCCCTCCAGTGATGCTGGAAAGATGATGAGTTAGTGGAAGCGATAATGCAGGATGAAAACATTTCCATAGCCAGAACAAAAAGATATGGTGACAGGGGGTCACCCTGTCTCAAACCTTTCCGGACCGGAAAAAACCCCTCCAATGATCCATTGATTTTGATAGACATCATAGAAGTGGTAATGCATGTCCTTATCCAATTAATAAACTTATCAGGAAAGTTCATAAGAAGCAGAACATTAAAAAGAAAATCCCAACTAAGCATGTCAAATGCTTTGCAAATATCCAGTTTACAAGCAAATCTGGGGGGACCATCCCTGAGGTGATAATCTTTGCATAAAGATTGAGCTAGCAGAACATTATCTCCTATTACCCTACCAGGTACAAATGCAGCTTGATTAGCCGAGATTAGATCAGGGATAAAGACTTTCATTCTTTTAGCAAGGAGTTTAGTTATACACTTGTACAACACATTACAACAAGATATTGGCCTAAATTGCGACAAGTGAGTGGCATTAGCAGTTTTAGGAATTAGAGTAACAGCAGCTGAATTAATAATCCTTGGCAGGGCGTTGGAATCAAAAAAATATAATATCGCCTCCATAACAAGATCACCAACAATATCCCAAGTTTTGAGAAATAATTCCGGAGTGAATCCATCTGGTCCCGGACTTCTGTTTTTAGCCATACATTTAAGAGTACTGTGAATTTCTTCCCTGGTGAACTGAGATATAAGCTCACTCCATCTATCTTCAGATAATCTCGATAGTGATTGCTGATGAGGGAAAACATCCACCACTGATTCTGACCCCACCAAATTGGTAAAGTACTCCACTGCTGTTCTCGAAATGTCTATGTGAGTTGTGTGAATGACCCCTAAATCATCCTCCAAACTCAACAGTTTGTTAGTGTTCCATCTACCCTTGCAAGAATTAAAGAAGTACCTATTATTGCCATCACCTTTGTTAAGCCAATTGATCCTAGATTTTTGCTTAAGAAGAGTTTCTTCTTTGAGAAGAGCAGAACCTAGTTTAGAAATTAAGGACCTTTCCTCAACACATTGAGAGTAAGTAGGAACAATGTTTAAATGACTTTGAAAATCAGCTAAGTCTTGTCTTGCGGCATTAACCTCCTGATGCAAGTTTCCCACTTCTCTATTCAACGATTTGAGAGCATGCTTAACACCTTTCAATTTAGACGTTAGCTTAAACCAAGGTGAACCAGCCACATCCAAATCCCATGCCATGGCAACCACTTTCAAGAAATCTTCATGCTCAATGAGGTGATTAAAAATTTGGAAAGGTTTGCAAATACGAGTTTTCGGAACACCAAGGTGAATAACCGCAGGGCTGTGATCAGAGAGGCCTCGAGGCAAGAAGGTGACAGACGATAGATCAAACACTTCCAACCATTTAGCATTAACCAAGACCCTATCCAGCTTTCTATGGAGAGGTTCAGAGATATTGCCATCCCACCAAGTGAAAAATTTCCCCCTATATTGCAAATCTGTAACCCCTAATTGTTGCACACAGTGCTTAAACTCCATCATAGCCACATTTCTACCATGCTGAGCTCCCGTACTTTCATCATCAGCTAGAAACGCATTAAAATCACCCAATAAGCACCAAGGTAGGCTATCCAAGTCAATACCCCCATCCGAGCTCAGATTATCCAAATCGGTCCATAATGCCCTTCGGTCAATAACATCATTATAGGCATAAATGGCCGTGACCACACAGTTACAAGATCCGTCAAGTCTAGAAACAAGACAAGATAGATGCTGAGCTGAAGCTCGAATGAGATTAACCTTCCAGAGAGAAGAGTCCCAACCAAGCCAAATTCTGCCATTATAATGGAAATCATAGTTATTAAGCCAACTAAATCTAGGAGCAATATTCGAAGAAATAAAACCAAAATTTTCCTTTTTGACATGAGTTTCAAGGAGAGCACAGAAGCTAATTTTATTGGTGCTAATAAAATCCTTGACGAAGGCCATCTTCGAGTTGAGCCCTCGTATATTGTAGGAACAAAAATCTATCTCCATAAAAATTATTTCGATAGAGGTGGGGAAGCTTTCCCCAAGCTATTACGCTTCTTCTTTTGCTTCTTTCTAGAGTTCCGAGAGCCAGATGCCGTATCCTTCAATGCCCCCTTCTTGTGATCAACCTCATCCACAGATTTGAGGTTTTTAAAATTCATGGGCATGGCAGGGGATGTATCCTCATCACCAGAATCCAATCTATGTCCTTTACGCTTTATTTCTGTCCAACCTTCCTCTAGAACAGGTTCTTTAACAGTAGTTTCAGCATCATGATCCTGGGCCAATGTCTCCTCAGGTAAAGTGGAAGTACCTGTTCCCTTGGCTAGAGTAGGCTCTTCCTCACTCGTAATATTCTCCTTTTTCTTTTGTGCCCAAACACGTCGCACTTTAGGACATACTGCAGCAGTGTGGCCTAAAGACTTACATCCAGAACAAATCAAAGGCCTAAAGGGGTAAGTAACCTGAACTGTTTCCATCGACATTGCACCAGATACCGGATCAAGAACAGCAGCTTTAATTTCATTCGGGAGAGGGTCACCAATTGTATATTTCACACACATTTTTGCAAAAGGAATAATATCTAGCTTAGATGTTAAAGAATCTGCCCCCAGAGGTCTTCCTACTACACTAGCTAAACGACTCAGGCCCTCATCTGTCCAATAACAAATGGGAACATTGCTCAATTTAATCCATAACGGCATGGTTTCTATACAAGCTTCACCCGGTTTTGTACCCCATCCAGTAACCACCATCGGTCGTTGACCAATATACCAAGTTCCTCGTGAAAGAAAGACATTCATACTATTAAGATCCGAGAACTTAAATACAAACGTGCTAGCATCTTTTTGAAATACATTAGTCAGGCCCCTCTTTCTCCAAAAAGAGTCCACAAATTCGGCTACTTTGCGAAAAGTCTGATGTCCTTTAGTGAAAGAACCCACCACAGAATTTTTGTACTTATCATTCCCGCGTTTTAATACTTCAATCGGAGGTTCCACAGTGCCCGAATTATTATCAACAGGGAAATAATCAAACTTGGCTTTGATCTCCTCCTTCTTTAACATGCTTGCCCAAGTCTTATTAACCTCTTCCTTAGTTCTTGCCGGTTCTGGCGCCTTATCCTCTTTTTCAATCCCAAAATCATCCTTAACACCCGAAACCCCAACATCACTCTTCGTAAAATTGTCAGTTTCCCTCGCAGAACTGATCTTCGGAGAATGCACCTTCTCACCCTCAACAGTTGGATCATTTTTTACCTCATTGTCTACCCCTCTATTTATTACTTTCTGAAAAGCGAGTTTTATAGGAAAGCCAAAATCATCCCTGTCCTGAAATCTATCCTCAGCTCCTTGCATACAGCCATTAAAGTCCCTGTCTTCTTTAAGAATCTCAGTTTCCGCATCCCTCAAAGAAATTCCATTTCTAGAAATGATTTCTCTTAATTTCAAGTTTTGCTCTCGGGCCTTAAATAGCTCATCACGCTCATTCCTGTTGATAGCGTATGCAGCCTTAGCGACTCTGTTAATAGTTATTTTTTCCATTTTTTCTTGATTAGTTTCACGCCGCATCTCCTCTTCATCTGAGCTCTCCCAATCAGCAACCTCCACCTGAATGCCTCCTGGAAGAGAACTAGGAACACCTTCCAATTGAACTTTCCTCTCCCCTTTTTTAAGCTCCTCAGCTTCCACCCATCTAACTGCGGAATCCGGACTTAAAATACCTTCTTCATCAGTGTTAAAGGCCACAACTTCATCCTTTTTATTAAAAGGCTCCCCAGTAGGCATTAACACCGGAAAATCTACAACTTCTCTCCGAGCATTAATAAGATCCAAATCGTCCTCCTCGGATAAATCTTGCATAAAACCCGGAACTCCATCGGAGCCAGAATCCGAACCTTGAGACACCATATCCCCTCTGAGTCTTAAAACCTCATGCCCATTATCAACCTTTTCACCAGATTCACCAACACCCGCTCCTCCTCGAAGCCTGAGTACCTTATACCTCCCTTCCTTCGCAGAATATGAATCCTTCGCAAGAAGTCGGCCATAAGAATAATCAATTTTTCCGGCAAATCCCCCCTTTTTAGATGCAGCAATACACCTAGAGTCAGGAATATCACCCCCATATTTCTCCTTCAAGCTATGAATTAGATCATCTCCTTCTTTGAGAAGTTTGAGAGTAGAGTCTCTCAATTTAGCAAAATCATCCTTATCATCAACAATTTTCTTAGCCTGCGGCCTCGAAAACCCCAATCTTTGCACTATATCATAGCGCTTCTCCCGATCTGCTTGAATAACCTTGTCATTTTGAAGAAAATACATTGCCTCAAACCTTGTGAAACCACAATCTTGATATTTCCACAACCTCAAGTTCACATCAGAGGAGTCTAAATGGTGGTCCATAATTGAAACAAAAGCAAGACCTAATAAAATAAATTATAGAATATAAGAAATATAGTATTTAGGTGGAGAGGTTAAGAAGAAGAGATGAATTCGTGAGTGAATAAGTTTAAATCTGATGGATGAAGGTAAGAAAAGCGGCTACAGAAATTAGGGTTTAGAGACAGAGGTTAAGTAATTTCTAGAGAGAAGCCGGAGGAAATTTTTAGAGAGAGAGACATCATGTTTTTTTTATAAGACTAACTTGCCACCATATATTGGTGGAATTAACATGTTAACTTCATAAACATCTAATTTGACATCCTTTAACCATCTCTTTGTACCACTTTCATACGAGTCAATTTTGGTCCACATTTTGGCTCTAATCAACCATGTAAGTCACTTTAAACCATATTAGAGTAATTTTGCACCTTATAAGACTAACTTGCCACCATATATTGGTGGAATTAACATGTTAACATCATAAACATCTAATTTTACATCCTTTAACCATCTCTTGGTACCACTTTCATACAAGTCAATTTTGGTCCACATTTTGGCTCTAATCTACCATGTAAGTCCCTTTAAACCATATTAGAGTAATTTTGCACCTTATAAGACTCACTTTCAACCATATATTGGTACAATTAACATGTTAACATCATAAACATCTAATTTGACATCCTTTAACCACCTCTTGGTACCACTTTCATACGAGTCAATTTTGGTCCACATTTGGGTTATAATCTACCATGCAAGTCACTTTAAACCATATTAGAGTAATTTTGCACCTTATAAGACTAACTTGCCACCATATTTTGGTAGAATTAACATGTTAACATCATAAACATCCAATTTGACATCCTTTAACCATCTCTTTGTACCACTTTCATACGAGTCAATTTTGGTCCACATTTTGGCTATAATCTACCATGTAAGTCCCTTTAAACCATATTAGAGTAATTTTGCACCTTATAAGACTCACTTTCAACCATATATTGGTACAATTAACATGTTAACATCATAAACATCTAATTTGACATCCTTTAACCACCTCTTGGTACCACTTTCATACGAGTCAATTTTGGTCTACATTTTGGCTCAAATCAACCATGTAGGTCACTTTAAACCATATTAGAGTAATTTTGCACCTTATAAGACTCACTTTCAACCATATATTGGTAGAATTAACATGTTAACATCATAAACATCCAATTTGACATCCTTTAACCATCTCTTGGTACCACTTTCATACGAGTCAATTTTGGTCCACATTTTGGCTCTAATCTACCATGTAAGTCACTTTAAACCATATTAGAGTAATTTTGCACCTTATAAGACTAACTTGCCACCATATATTGGTAGAATTAACATGTTACCATCATAAACATCCAATTTGACATCCTTTAACCATCTCTTGGTACCACTTTTATACAAGTCAATTTTGGTCCACATTTTGGCTCTAATCTACCATGTAAGTCCCTTTAAACCATATTAGAGTAATTTTGCACCTTATAAGACTCCCTTTCAACCATATATTGGTACAATTAACATGTTAACATCATAAACATCTAATTTGACATCCTTTAACCACCTCTTGGTACCACTTTCATACGAGTCAATTTTGGTCCACATTTTGGCTCTAATCAACCATATAAGTCACTTTAAACCATATTAGAGTAATTTTGCACCTTATAAGACTCACTTTCAACCATATATTGGTAGAATTAACATGTTAACATCATAAACATCCAATTTGACATCCTTTAACCATCTCTTGGTACCACTTTTATACAAGTCAATTTTGGTCCACATTTTGGCTCTAATCTACCATGTAAGTCCCTTTAAACCATATTAGAGTAATTTTGCACCTTATAAGACTCCCTTTCAACCATATATTGGTACAATTAACATGTTAACATCATAAACATCTAATTTGACATCCTTTAACCATCTCTTGGTACCACTTTCATACGAGTCAATATTTGTCCATATTTTGGTTATAATCTACCATGCAAATCACTTTAAACCATATTAGTGTAATTTTGCTCCTTATAAGACTAACTTGCCACCATATTTTGGTAGAATTAACATGTTAACATCATAAACATTCAATTTGACATCCTTTAACCATCTCTTTGTACCACTTTCATACGAGTCAATTTTGGTCCACATTTTAGCTCTAATCAACCATGTAAGTCACTTTAAACCATATTAGAGTAATTTTGCACCGTATAAGACTCACTTTCAACCATATATTTGTAGAATTAACATGTTAACATTATAAACATCCAATTTGACATCCTTTAACCATCTCTTGGTACCACTTTCAAACGAGTCAATTTTGGTCCATATTTTGTCTCTAATCTACCATGTAAGTCACTTTAAATCATATTAGAGTAATTTTGCACCTTATAAGACTAACTTGCCACCATATATTGGTAGAATTAACATGTTAACATCATAAACATCCAATTTGACATCCTTTAACCATCTTTTGGTACCACTTTTATACAAGTCAATTTTGGTCCACATTTTGGCTCTAATCTACCTGTAAGTCCCTTTAAACCATATTAGAGTAATTTTGCACCATATAAGACTCACTTTCAACCATATATTGGTACAATTAACATGTTAACATCATAAACATCTAATTTGACATCCTTTAACCACCTCTTGGCACCACTTTCATACGAGTCAATTTTGGTCCACATTTTGGCTCTAATCAACCATATAAGTCACTTTAAAACATATTAGAGTAATTTTGCACCTTATAAGACTCACTTTCAACCATATATTGGTAGAATTAACATGTTAACATCATAAACATCCAATTTGACATCCTTTAACCATCTCTTTGTACAACTTTCATACGAGTCAATTTTGGTCCACATTTTGGCTCTAATCAACCATGTAAGTCACTTTAAACCATATTAGAGTAATTTTGCACCTTATAAGACTCACTTTCAACCATATATTGGTAGAATTAACATGTTAACATTATAAACATCCAATTTGACATCCTTTAACAATCTCTTGGTACCCCTTTCAAACGAGTCAATTTTGGTCCATATTTTGGCTCTAATCTACCATGTAAGTCACTTTAAACCATATTAGAGTAATTTTGCACTTATAAGACTAACTTGCCACCATATATTGGTAGAATTAACATATTAACATCATAAACATCCAATTTGACATCCTTTAACCATCTCTTGCTACCACTTTTATACAAGTGAATTTTAGTCCACATTTTGGCTCTAATCTACCATGTAAGTCCCTTTAAACCATATTAGAGTAATTTTGCACCTTATAAGACTCCCTTTCAACCATATATTGGTACAATTAACATGTTAACATCATAAACATCTAATTTGACATCCTTTAACCACCTCTTGGTACCACTTTCATACGAGTCAATTTTGGTCCACATTTTGGCTATAATCAACCATATAAGTCACTTTAAACCATATTAGAGTAATTTTGTACGTTATAAGACTAACTTGCCACCATATATTGGTAGAATTAACATGTTAACATCATAAACATCCAATTTGACATCCTTTAACCATCTCTTGGTACCACTTTTATACAAGTCAATTTTGGTCCACATTTTGGCTCTAATCTACCATGTAAGTCCCTTTAAACCATATTAGAGTAATTTTGCACCTTATAAGACTCCCTTTCAACCATATATTGGTACAATTAACATGTTAACATCATAAACATCTAATTTGACATCCTTTAACCACCTCTTGGTACCACTTTCATACGAGTCAATTTTGGTCCACATTTTGGCTCTAATCAACCATATAAGTCACTTTAAACCATATTAGAGTAATTTTGTACGTTATAAGACTAACTTGCCACCATATATTGGTGGAATTAACATGTTAACGTCATAAACATCCAATTTTACATCCTTTAACCATCTCTTGGTACCACTTTCATACAAGTCAATTTTGGTCCACATTTTGGCTCTAATCTACCATGTAAGTCCCTTTAAACCATATTAGAGTAATTTTGCACCTTATAAGACTCACTTTCAACCATATATTGGTACAATTAACATGTTAACATCATAAACATCTAATTTGACATCCTTTAAGCACCTCTTGGTACCACTTTCATACGAGTCAATTTTGGTCCACATTTGGGTTATAATCTACCATGCAAGTCACTTTAAACCATATTAGAGTAATTTTGCACCTTATAAGACTAACTTGCCACCATATTTTGGTAGAATTAAAATGTTAACATCATAAACATCCAATTTGACATCCTTTAACCATCTCTTTGTACCACTTTCATACGAGTCAATTTTGGTCCACATTTTGGCTCTAATCAACCATGTAAGTCACTTTAAACCATATTAGAGTAATTTTGCACCTTATAAGACTCACTTGCAACCATATATTGGTAGAATTAACATGTTAACATCATAAACATCCAATTTGACATCCTTTAACCATCTCTTTGTACCACTTTTCATACGAGTCAATTTTGGGTCCACATTTTGGCTCTAATCTACCATGTAAGTCCCTTTAAACCATATTAGAGTAATTTTGCACCTTATAAGACTCACTTCAACCATATATTGGTACAATTAACATGTTAACATCATAAACATCTAATTTGACATCCTTTAACCACCTCTTTGGTACCACTTTCATACGAGTCAATTTTGGTCCACATTTTGGCTCTAATCAACCATGTAAGTCACTTTAAACCATATTAGAGTAATTTTGCACCTTATAAGACTCACTTTCAACCATATATTGGTAGAATTAACATGTTAACATCATAAACATCCAATTTGACATCCTTTAACCATCTCTTGGTACCACTTTCATAACGAGTCAATTTTGGTCCACATTTTGGCTCTAATCTACCATGTAAGTCACTTTAAACCATATTAGAGTAATTTTGCACCTTATAAGACTCACTTTCAACCATATATTGGTAGAATTAACATGTTAACATCATAAACATCCTAATTTGACATCCTTTAACCATCTCTTGGTACCACTTTCATACGAGTCAATTTTGGTCCACATTTTGGCTCTAATCTACCATGTAAGTCACTTTAAACCATATTAGAGTAATTTTGCACCTTATAAGACTCACTTTCAACCATATATTGGTAGAATTAACATGTTAACATCATAAACATCCAATTTGACATCCTTTAACCATCTCTTGGTACCACTTTTCATACGAGTCAATTTTGGTCCACATTTTGGCTCTAATCTACCATGTAAGTCACTTTAAACCATATTAGAGTAATTTTGCAACCTTATAAGACTCACTTTCAACCATATATTGGTAGAATTAACATGTTAACATCATAAACATCCAATTTGACATCCTTTAACCATCTCTTGGTACCACTTTTATACAAGTCAATTTTGGTCCACATTTTGGCTCTAATCTACCATGTAAGTCCCTTTAAACCATATTAGAGTAATTTTGCACCTTATAAGACTCCCTTTCAACCATATATTGGTACAATTAACATGTTAACATCATAAACATCTAATTTGACATCCTTTAACCATCTCTTGGTACCACTTTCATACGAGTCAATATTTGTCCATATTTTGGTTATAATCTACCATGCAATCACTTTAAACCATATTAGTGTAATTTTGCTCCATATAAGACTAACTTGCCACCATATTTTGGTAGAATTAACATGTTAACATCATAAACATTCAATTTGACATCCTTTAACCATCTCTTTGTACCACTTTCATACGAGTCAATTTTGGTCCACATTTTAGCTCTAGTCAACCATGTAAGTCACTTTTAAACCATATTAGAGTAATTTTGCACCGTATAAGACTCACTTTCAACCATATATTGGTAGAATTAACATGTTAACATTCATAAACATCCAATTTGACATCCTTTAACCATCTCTTGGTACCACTTTCAACGAGTCAATTTTGGTCCACTATTTGGCTCTAATCTACCATGTAAGTCACTTTAAACCATATTAGAGTAATTTTGCACCTTATAAGACTAACTTGCCACCATATATTGGTAGAATTAACATGTTAACATCATAAACATCCAATTTGACATCCTTTAACCATCTCTTGGTACCACTTTCATACAAGTCAATTTTGGTCCACATTTTGGCTCTAATCTACCATGTAAGTCCCTTTAAACCATATTAGAGTAATTTGCACCTTATAAGACTCCACTTTCAACCATATATTGGTACAATTAACATGTTAACATCATAAACATCTAATTTGACATCCTTTAACCACCTCTTGGTACCACTTCATACGAGTCAATTTTGGTCCACATTTTGGCTCTAATCTACCATGTAAGTCACTTTAAACCATATTAGAGTAATTTTGCACCTTATAAGACTCACTTGCAACCATATATTGGTAGAATTAACATGTTAACATCATAAACATCCAATTTGACATCCTTTAACCATCTCTTGGTACCACTTTCATACGAGTCAATTTTGGTCCACATTTTGGCTCTAATCTACCATGTAAGTCACTTTAAACCATATTAGAGTAATTTTGCACCTTATAAGACTCACTTTCCAACCATATATTGGTAGAATTAACATGTTAACATCAATAAACATCCAATTTGACATCCTTAACCATCTCTTGGTACCACTTTCATACGAGTCAATTTTGGTCCACATTTTGGCTCTAATCTACCCATGTAAGTCACTTTAAACCATATTAGAGTAATTTTGCACCTTATAAGACTCACTTTGCCACCATATATTGGTAGAATTAACATGTTAACATCATAAACATCCAATTTGACATCCTTTAACCATCTCTTGGTACCACTTTCATACGAGTCAATTTTGGTCCACATTTTGGCTCTAATCTACCATGTAAGTCACTTTAAACCATATTAGAGTAATTTTGCACCTTATAAGACTACTTCAACCATATATTGGTAGAATTAACATGTTAACATCATAAACATCCAATTTGACATCCTTTAACCACTCTTGGTACCACTTTCATACAAGTCAATTTTGGTCCACATTTTGGCTCTAATCTACCATGTAAGTCACTTTAAACCATATTAGAGTAATTTTGCACCTTATAAGACTCACTTTCAACCATATATTGGTAGAATTAACATGTTAACATCATAAACATCCAATTTGACATCCTTTAACCATCTCTTGGTACCACTTTCATACGAGTCAATTTTGGTCCACATTTTGGCTCTAATCTACCATGTAAGTCACTTTAAACCATATTAGAGTAATTTGCCATTATAGACTCACTTTAACCATATATTGGTAGAATTAACATGTTAACATCATAAACATCCAATTTGACATCCTTTAACCATCTCTTGTACCACTTCATACGAGTCAATTTGGTCCACATTT
>NW_027420606.1:0-19589 GCF_009905375.1 Apium graveolens | reverse complement strand
GGTGAATTACGGGTATTAGAGCCAAATGTGAAACACAATTGACTTGTATTAAAGTGGCACTAAAGGTGATAAAATGTCAAATTAAATGGATATGATGTTAACATGTTACTTGAACAAATATATGGGGAAAGTGACTCTTATGTAAAGTGACTCTAATATGGTGAAAAGTGACTTACATGGTTATTGAGACCAAATGAAGAAAATTGACTTGTTTAAAGTAGAACTAAGAGGTGGTAAAAGGATGTCAAATTGGATGTATAGATGTCAACATTTTAATTGTACAAATATATGGTGGAAAGTGACTCTTATAGGTTGCAAAGTGACTCTAATGTGAAAGTGAATTACTTGGTTTGATTAGAGCCAAAATATGAACAAATTGACTTGTATGAAAGTGGAACTAAGAGGTGATAAAAGATGTCAAATTGGATGTATATGATGTTAACATTTTAATTGTACAAATATATGGTGGAAAGTGACTCTTATAGGGTGCAAAGTGACTCTAATATGGTGAAAAGTGACTTAATGGTTGATTAGAGCCAAAATGTGAAACAAATTGACTTGTATTAAAGTGGAACTAAGAGGTGATAAAAGATGTCAAATGAATGATATGATGTTAACATGTTAATTGACAATATATGGTGGAAAGTGACTCTTATAGGGTGCAAAGTGACTCTAATATGGTGAAAAGTGACTTACATGGTTTTAGAGCCAAAATGTGAACAATTGACTGTGAAAGTGGAACTAAGAGGTGGTAAAAGATGTCAAATTGGATGTATATGATGTTAACATTTAATTGTACAAATATATGGAAAGTGACTCTTATAGGGTGCAAAGTGACTCTAATATGGTGAAAAGTGACTTACATGGTTGATTAGAGCCAAAATGTGAACAAATTGACTTGTATGAAAGTGGAACTAAGAGGTGATAAAAGATGTCAAATTGGATGATATGATGTTAACATGTTAATTGTACAAATATGGGGAAAGTGACTCTTATAGGGTGCAAAGTGACTCTAATATGGTGAAAAGTGACTTACATGGTTATTAGAGCCAAAATGTGAAACAAAATTGACTTGTGTAAAGTGGAACTAAGAGGTGATAAAATGTCAAATTGAATGTATATGATGTTAACATGTTAATTGTACAAATATATGGTGGAAAGTGACTCTTATAGGGTGCAAAGTGACTCTAATATGGTGAAAAGTGACTTACATGGTTATTAGAACCAAAATGTGAAACAAAATTGACTTTGTGAAAGTGGAACTAAGAGGTGTAAAAGATGTCAAATTGGATGTATATGATGTTAACATGTTAATTGTACAAATATATGGTGGAAAGTGACTCTTTAGGGTGCAAAGTGACTCTAATATGGTGAAAGTGACTTACATGGTTGATTAGAGCCAAAATGTGAAACTTGTATGAAAGTGGAACTAAGAGGTGATAAAGATGTCAAATTGGATGTATATGATGTTAACATGTTAATTGTACAAATATATGGTGGAAAGTGACTCTTATAGGGCAAAGTGACTCTAATATGGTGAAAAGTGAATTACATGGTTGATTAGAGCCAAAATGTGAAACACAATTGACTTGTATGAAAGTGGAACTAAGAGGTGATAAAAATGTCAAATTGAATGATATGATGTTAACATGTTAATTGACAAATATATGGTGGAAAGTGACTCTTATAGGGTGCAAAGTGACTCTAATATGGTGAAAAGTGACTTACATGGTTAATTAGAACCAAAATGTGGAACAAAATTGACTTGTGTGAAAGTAAACTAAGAGGTGGTAAAAGGATGTCAAATTGGATGTATATGATGTTAACATTTAATTGTACAAATATATGGTGGAAAGTGACTCTTATAGGGTGCAAAGTGACTCTAATATGGTGAAAAGTGAATTACATGGTTGATTAGACCAAAATGTGAAACACAATTGACTTGTTAAAGTGGAACTAGAGAGGTGTAAAAGATGTCAAATTGGATGTATATGATGTTAACATGTTAATTGTAAAATATATTGGGAAAGTGACTTTATAGGGTGCAAAGTGACTCTAATATGGTGAAAAGTGACTTACATGGTTAGTAGAACCAAAATGGAACAAAATTGACTTGTGTGAAAGTGGAACTAAGAGGTGGTAAAAGATGTCAAATTGGATGTATATGATGTTAACATGTTAATTGTACAAATATATGGTGGAAAGTGACTCTTATAGGGTGCAAAGTGACTCTAATATGGTGAAAAGTGAATTACATGGTTGATTAGAGCCAAAATGTGAAACAAAATTGACTTGTATGAAAGTGGAACTAAGAGGTGATAAAAGATGTCAAATTGGATGTATATGATGTTAACATGTTAATTGTACAAATATATGGTGGAAAGTGACTCTTATAGGGTGCAAAGTGACTCTAATATGGTGAAAAGTGACTTACATGGTTGATTAGAGCCAAAATGTGAAACAAAATTGACTTTTGAAAGTGGAACTAAGAGGTGTAAAAGATGTCAAATTGGATGTATATGATGTTAACATTTTAATTGTACAAATATATGGAGTGACTCTTATAGGGTGCAAAGTGACTCTAATATGGTGAAAAGTGACTTACATGGTTGATTAGAGCCAAAATGTGAAACAAAATTGACTTGTGAAAGTGGAACTAAGAGGTGATAAAAGATGTCAAATTGGATATATGATGTTAACATGTTAATTGTACAAATATATGGTGGAAAGTGACTCTTATAGGGTGCAAAGTGACTCTAATATGGTGAAAAGTGACTTACATGGTTGATTAGAGCCAAAATGTGAAACAAAATTGACTTGTGAAAGTGGAACTAAGAGGTGATAAAAGATGTCAAATTGTATATGATGTTAACATGTTAATTGTACAAATATGGTGGAAAGTGACTCTTATAGGGTGCAAAGTGACTCTAATATGGTGAAAAGTGATTACATGGTTGATTAGACCAAAATGTGAAACAAAATTGACTTGTTGAAAGTGGAACTAAGAGGTGGTAAAAGATGTCAAATTGGATGTATATGATGTTAACATGTTAATTGTACAAATATATGGTGGAAAGTGACTCTTATAGGGTGCAAAGTGACTCTAATATGGTGAAAAGTGATTACATGGTTGATTAGAGCCAAAATGTGAAACAAATTGACTTGTATGAAAGTGGAACTAAGAGGTGATAAAAGATGTCAAATTGGATGTATATGATGTTAACATGTTAATTGTACAAATATATGGTGGAAAGTGACTCTTATAGGGTGCAAAGTGACTCTAATATGGTGAAAAGTGACTTACATGGTTGATTAGAGCCAAAATGTGAAACAAAATTGACTTGTATTGAAAGTGGAACTAAGAGGTGATAAAACGATGTCAAATTGAATGGATATGATGTTAACATGTTAATTGTACAAATATATGGATGTGAAAGTGACTTTATAGGGTGCAAAGTGACTTATATGGTGAATAAATGGTGAAAAGTGATTACATGGTTGATTAGAGCCAAAATGTGAAACAAAATTGACTTGTATGAAAGTGGAACTAAGAGGTGAAAAGATGTCAAATTGGATGTATATGATGTTAACATTTAATTGTACAAATATATGGTGGAAAGTGACTCTTATAGGGTGCAAAGTGACTCTAATATGGTGAAAAGTGACTTACATGGTTGATTAGAGCCAAAATGTGAAACAAAATTGACTTGTGAAAGTGGAACTAAGAGGTGTAAAAGATGTCAAATTGGATGTATATGATGTTAACATGTTAATTGTACAAATATATGGTGGAAAGTGACTCTTATAGGGTGCAAAGTGACTCTAATATGGTGAAAAGTGACTTACATGGTTGATTAGAGCCAAAATGTGAAACAAAATTGACTTGTGAAAGTGGAACTAAGAGGTGGTAAAAGATGTCAAATTGGATGTATATGATGTTAACATGTTAATTGTACAAATATATGGTGGAAAGTGACTCTTATAGGGTGCAAAGTGACTCTAATATGGTGAAAAGTGATTACATGGTTGATTAGAGCCAAAATGTGAAACAAAATTGACTTGTATGAAAGTGGAACTAAGAGGTGATAAAAGATGTCAAATTGATGTATATGATGTTAACATGTTAATTGTACAAATATATGGTGGAAAGTGACTCTTATAGGGTGCAAAGTGACTCTAATATGGTGAAAAGTGACTTACATGGTTGATTAGAGCCAAAATGTGAAACAAAATTGACTTGTATGAAAGTGGAACTAAGAGGTGATAAAAGATGTCAAATTGGATGTATATGATGTTAACATGTTAATTGTACAAATATATGGTGGAAAGTGACTCTTATAGGGTGCAAAGTGACTCTAATATGGTGAAAAGTGATTACATGGTTGATTAGAGCCAAAATGTGAAACAAATTGACTTGTATGAAAGTGGAACTAAGAGGTGATAAAAGATGTCAAATTGGATGTATATGATGTTAACATGTTAATTGTACAAATATATGGTGGAAAGTGACTCTTATAGGGTGCAAAGTGACTCTAATATGGTGAAAAGTGATTACATGGTTGATTAGAGCCAAAATGTGAAACAAAATTGACTTGTATGAAAGTGGAACTAAGAGGTGTAAAAGATGTCAAATTGATGTATATGATGTTAACATGTTAATTGTACAAATATATGGTGGAAAGTGACTCTTTAGGGTGCAAAGTGACTCTAATATGGTGAAAAGTGACTTACATGGTTGATTAGAGCCAAAATGTGAACAAAATTGACTTGTATGAAAGTGGAACTAAGAGGTGATAAAAGATGTCAAATTGGATGTATATGATGTTAACATGTTAATTGTAAAATATATGGTGGAAAGTGACTCTTATAGGGTGCAAAGTGACTCTAATATGGTGAAAAGTGATTACATGGTTGATTAGAGCCAAAATGTGAAACAAATTGACTTGTATGAAAGTGGAACTAAGAGGGTAAAAGGATGTCAAATTGGATGATATGATGTTAACATGTTAATTGTACAAATATATGGTGGAAAGTGACTCTTATAGGGTGCAAAGTGACTCTAATATGGTGAAAAGTGACTTACATGGTTGTAGAGCCAAAATGTGAAACAAAATTGACTTGTATGAAAGTGGAACTAAGAGGTGATAAAAGATGTCAAATTGATGTATATGATGTTAACATGTTAATTGTACAAATATATGGTGGAAAGTGACTCTTATAGGGTGCAAAGTGACTCTAATATGGTGAAAAGTGATTACATGGTTGATTAGAGCCAAAATGTGAAACAAAATTGACTTGTATAAAGTGGAACTAAGAGGTGATAAAAGATGTCAAATTGGATGTATATGATGTTAACATGTTAATTGTACAAATATATGGTGGAAAGTGACTCTTATAGGGTGCAAAGTGACTCTAATATGGTGAAAAGTGACTTACATGGTTGATTAGAGCCAAAATGTGAAACAAAATTGACTTGAAAGTGGAACTAAGAGGTGAAAAAGATGTCAAATTGGATGTATATGATGTTAACATGTTAATTGTACAAATATATGGTGGAAAGTGACTCTTATAGGGTGCAAAGTGACTCTAATATGGTGAAAAGTGACTTACATGGTTGATTAGAGCCAAAATGTGAAACAAAATTGACTTGTGAAAGTGGAACTAAGAGGTGGTAAAAAGATGTCAAATTGGATGTATATGATGTTAACATGTTAATTGTACAAATATATGGTGGAAAGTGACTCTTATAGGGTGCAAAGTGACTCTAATATGGTGAAAAGTGACTTACATGGTTAATTAGAGCCAAAATGGAAACAAAATTGACTTGTATGAAAGTGGAACTAAGAGGTGATAAAAGATGTCAAATTGGATGTATATGATGTTAACATGTTAATTGTACAAATATATGGTGGAAAGTGACTCTTATAGGGTGCAAAGTGACTCTAATATGGTGAAAAGTACTTACATGGTTGATTAGAGCCAAAATGTGAAACAAATTGACTTGTGAAAGTGGAACTAAGAGGTGTAAAAGATGTCAAATTGGATGTATATGATGTTAACATGTTAATTGTACAAATATATGGTGGAAAGTGACTCTTATAGGGTGCAAAGTGACTCTAATATGGTGAAAAGTGACTTACATGGTTGATTAGAGCCAAAATGTGAAACAAAATTGACTTGTGAAAGTGGAACTAAGAGGTGAAAAAGATGTCAAATTAATGTATATGATGTTAACATGTTAATTGTACAAATATATGGTGGAAAGTGACTCTTATAGGGTGCAAAGTGACTCTAATATGGTGAAAAGTGATTACATGGTTGATTAGAGCCAAAATGTGACAAAATTGACTTGTATGAAAGTGGAACTAAGAGGTGATAAAAGATGTCAAATTGGATGTATATGATGTTAACATGTTAATTGTACAAATATATGGTGGAAAGTGACTCTTATAGGGTGCAAAGTGACTCTAATATGGTGAAAAGTGATTACATGGTTGATTAGAGCCAAAATGTGAAACAAATTGACTTGTATGAAAGTGGAACTAAGAGGTGATAAAAGATGTCAAATTGGATGTATATGATGTTAACATGTTAATTGTACAAATATATGGTGGAAAGTGACTCTTATAGGGTGCAAAGTGACTCTAATATGGTGAAAAGTGACTTACATGGTTGATTAGAGCCAAAATGTGAAACAAAATTGACTTGTATAAAGTGGAACTAAGAGGTGATAAAAGATGTCAAATTGGATGATATGATGTTAACATGTTAATTGTACAAATATATGGTGGAAAGTGACTCTTATAGGGTGCAAAGTGACTCTAATATGGTGAAAAGTGATTACATGGTTGATTAGAGCCAAAATGTGAAACAAATTGACTTGTATGAAAGTGGAACTAAGAGGTGATAAAAGATGTCAAATTGATGGTATATGATGTTAACATGTTAATTGTACAAATATATGGTGGAAAGTGACTCTTATAGGGTGCAAAGTGACTCTAATATGGTGAAAAGTGACTTACATGGTTGATTAGACCAAAATGTGAAACAAAATTGACTTGTGTGAAAGTGGAACTAAGAGGTAAAAGATGTCAAATTGGATGTATATGATGTTAACATGTTAATTGTACAAATATATGGTGGAAAGTGACTCTTATAGGGTGCAAAGTGACTCTAATATGGTGAAAAGTGAACTTACATGGTTGATTAGAGCCAAAATGTGAAACAAAATTGACTTGTATGAAAGTGGAACTAAGAGGTGATAAAAGATGTCAAATTGGATGATATGATGTTAACATGTTAATTGTACAAATATATGGTGGAAAGTGACTCTTATAGGGTGCAAAGTGACTCTAATATGGTGAAAAGTGAATTACATGGTTGATTAGAGCCAAAATGTGAAACAAAATTGACTTGTATGAAAGTGGAACTAAGAGGTGATAAAAGATGTCAAATTGATGTATATGATGTTAACATGTTAATTGTACAAATATATGGTGGAAAGTGACTCTTATAGGGTGCAAAGTGACTCTAATATGGTGAAAAGTGACTTACATGGTTGATTAGAGCCAAAATGTGAACAAAATTGACTTGTGTGAAAGTGGAACTAAGAGGTGTAAAAGATGTCAAATTGGATGTATATGATGTTAACATGTTAATTGTACAAATATATGGTGGAAAGTGACTCTTATAGGGTGCAAAGTGACTCTAATATGGTGAAAAGTGACTTACATGGTTGATTAGACCAAAATGTGAAACAAAATTGACTTGTGAAAGTGGAACTAAGAGGTGTAAAAGATGTCAAATTGGATGTATATGATGTTAACATGTTAATTGTACAAATATAGTGGAAAGTGACTCTTATAGGGTGCAAAGTGACTCTAATATGGTGAAAAGTGACTTACATGGTTGATTAGCCAAAATGTGAAACAAAATTGACTTGTATGAAAGTGGAACTAAGAGGTGATAAAAGATGTCAAATTGGATGTATATGATGTTAACATGTTAATTGTACAAATATATGGTGGAAAGTGACTCTTATAGGGTGCAAAGTGACTCTAATATGGTGAAAAGTGATTACATGGTTGATTAGAGCCAAAATGTGAAACAAAATTGACTTGTATGAAAGTGGAACTAAGAGGTGATAAAAGATGTCAAATTGGATGTATATGATGTTAACATGTTAATTGTACAAATATATGGTGGAAAGTGACTCTTATAGGGTGCAAAGTGACTCTAATATGGTGAAAAGTGACTTAACATGGTTGATTAGAGCCAAAATGTGAAAACAATTGACTTGTATGAAAGTGGAACTAAGAGGTGATAAAAGATGTCAAATTGGATGTATATGATGTTAACATGTTAATTGTACAAATATATGGTGGAAAGTGACTCTTATAGGGTGCAAAGTGACTCTAATATGGTGAAAAGTGATTACATGGTTGATTAGAGCCAAAATGTGAAACAAATTGACTTGTTGAAAGTGGAACTAAGAGGTGTAAAAGATGTCAAATTGGATGATATGATGTTAACATGTTAATTGTACAAATATATGGTGGAAAGTGACTCTTATAGGGTGCAAAGTGACTCTAATATGGTGAAAAGTGACTTACATGGTTGATTAGAGCCAAAATGTGAAACAAAATTGACTTGTTGAAAGTGGAACTAAGAGGTGTAAAAGATGTCAAATTGGATGTATATGATGTTAACATGTTAATTGTACAAATATATGGTGGAAAGTGACTCTTATAGGGTGCAAAGTGACTCTAATATGGTGAAAAGTGATTACATGGTTGATTAGAGCCAAAATGTGAAACAAATTGACTTGTATGAAAGTGGAACTAAGAGGGTAAAAGATGTCAAATTGATGTATATGATGTTAACATGTTAATTGTACAAATATATGGTGGAAAGTGACTCTTATAGGGTGCAAAGTGACTCTAATATGGTGAAAAGTGACTTACATGGTTGATTAGAGCCAAAATGTGAAACAAAATTGACTTGTGAAAGTGGAACTAAGAGGTGGTAAAAGATGTCAAATTGGATGTATATGATGTTAACATGTTAATTGTACAAATATATGGTGGAAAGTGACTCTTATAGGGTGCAAAGTGACTCTAATATGGTGAAAAGTGACTTACATGGTTGATTAGAGCCAAAATGTGAAACAAAACTTGTATGAAAGTGGAACTAAGAGGTGATAAAAGATGTCAAATTGGATGTATATGATGTTAACATGTTAATTGTACAAATATATGGTGGAAAGTGACTCTTATAGGGTGCAAAGTGACTCTAATATGGTGAAAAGTGATTACATGGTTGATTAGAGCCAAAATGTGAAACAAAATTGACTTGTATGAAAGTGGAACTAAGAGGTGATAAAAGATGTCAAATTGGATGATATGATGTTAACATGTTAATTGTACAAATATATGGTGGAAAGTGACTCTTATAGGGTGCAAAGTGACTCTAATATGGTGAAAAGTGACTTACATGGTTGATTAGAGCCAAAATGTGAAACAAAATTGACTTGTATGAAAGTGGAACTAAGAGGTGATAAAAGATGTCAAATTGGATGTATATGATGTTAACATGTTAATTGTACAAATATATGGTGGAAAGTGACTCTTATAGGGTGCAAAGTGACTCTAATATGGTGAAAAGTGACTTACATGGTTGATTAGAGCCAAAATGTGAAACAAAATTGACTTGTGAAAGTGGAACTAAGAGGTGTAAAAAATGTCAAATTGGATGTATATGATGTTAACATGTTAATTGTACAAATATATGGTGGAAAGTGACTCTTATAGGGTGCAAAGTGACTCTAATATGGTGAAAAGTGACTTACATGGTTGATTAGAGCCAAAATGTGAAACAAATTGACTTTTGAAAGTGGAACTAAGAGGTGATAAAAGATGTCAAATTGATGTATATGATGTTAACATGTTAATTGTAAAATATAGGGGAAAGTGACTCTATATGGTGAAAAGTGAATTACATGGTTGATTAGAGCCAAAATGTGAAACAAATTGACTTGTTGAAAGTGGAACTAAGAGGTGGTAAAAAGATGTCAAATTGATGATATGATGTTAACATGTTAATTGTACAAATATATGGTGGAAAGTGACTCTTATAGGGTGCAAAGTGACTCTAATATGGTGAAAAGTGACTTACATGGTTGATTAGAGCCAAAATGTGAAACAAAATTGACTTGTGTGAAAGTGGAACTAAGAGGTGGTAAAAGATGTCAAATTGGATGTATATGATGTTAACATGTTAATTGTACAAATATATGGTGGAAAGTGACTCTTATAGGGTGCAAAGTGACTCTAATATGGTGAAAAGTGATTACATGGTTGATTAGAGCCAAAATGTGAAACAAATTGACTTGTATGAAAGTGGAACTAAGAGGTGATAAAAGATGTCAAATGGATATGATGTTAACATGTTAATTGTACAAATATATGGTGGAAAGTGACTCTTATAGGGTGCAAAGTGACTCTAATATGGTGAAAAGTGACTTACATGGTTGATTAGAGCCAAAATGTGAACAAAATTGACTTGTGAAAGTGGAACTAAGAGGTGTAAAAGATGTCAAATTGATGTATATGTTAACATGTTAATTGTACAAAATATATAGTGAAAAGTGAAATTAAATGGTGATTAGAGCCAAAATGGAAACAAATTGACTTGTGAAAGTGGAACTAAGAGGTGATAAAAGATGTCAAATTGGATGTATATGATGTTAACATGTTAATTGTACAAATATATGGTGGAAAGTGACTCTTATAGGGTGCAAAGTGACTCTAATATGGTGAAAAGTGACTTACGGTTGATTAGAGCCAAAATGTGAAACAAAATTGACTTGTATGAAAGTGGAACTAAGAGGTGATAAAAGATGTCAAATTGGATGTATATGATGTTAACATGTTAATTGTACAAATATATGGTGGAAAGTGACTCTTATAGGGTGCAAAGTGACTCTAATATGGTGAAAAGTGACTTACATGGTTGATTAGAGCCAAAATGTGAAAAAATTGACTTGTATGAAAGTGGAACTAAGAGGTGTAAAAGATGTCAAATTGGATGTATATGATGTTAACATGTTAATTGTACAAATATATGGTGGAAAGTGACTCTTATAGGGTGCAAAGTGACTCTAATATGGTGAAAAGTGATTACATGGTTGATTAGAGCCAAAATGTGAAACAAAATTGACTTGTTGAAAGTGGAACTAAGAGGTGATAAAAGATGTCAAATTGATGTATGATGTGTTAACATGTTAATTGTACAAATATATGGTGGAAAGTGACTCTTATAGGGTGCAAAGTGACTCTAATATGGTGAAAAGTGATTACATGGTTGATTAGAGCCAAAATGTGAAACAAAATTGACTTGAAAGTGGAACTAAGAGGTGATAAAGATGTCAAATTGGATATGATGTTAACATGTTAATTGTACAAATATATGGTGGAAAGTGACTCTTATAGGGTGCAAAGTGACTCTAATATGGTGAAAAGTGATTACATGGTTGATTAGACCAAAATGTGAAAAAATTGACTTGTGTGAAAGTGGAACTAAGAGGTGTAAAAGATGTCAAATTGGATGTATATGATGTTAACATGTTAATTGTACAAATATATGGTGGAAAGTGACTCTTATAGGGTGCAAAGTGACTCTAATATGGTGAAAAGTGATTACATGGTTGATTAGAGCCAAAATGTGAAACAAATTGACTTGTATGAAAGTGG
The DNA here is from genome assembly GCF_009905375.1 of Apium graveolens. Lineage (NCBI taxonomy): Eukaryota > Viridiplantae > Streptophyta > Magnoliopsida > Apiales > Apiaceae > Apium > Apium graveolens. The sequence continues at coordinate 7,839 of NW_027420606.1, read as the reverse complement.
AACTAAGAGGTGATAAAAGATGTCAAATTGGATGTATATGATGTTAACATGTTAATTGTACAAATATATGGTGGAAAGTGACTCTTATAGGGTGCAAAGTGACTCTAATATGGTGAAAAGTGATTACATGGTTGATTAGAGCCAAAATGTGAAACAAATTGACTTGTATGAAAGTGGAACTAAGAGGTGATAAAAGATGTCAAAAAGGTATATGATGTTAACATGTTAATTGTACAAATATATGGTGGAAAGTGACTCTTATAGGGTGCAAAGTGACTCTAATATGGTGAAAAGTGATTACATGGTTGATTAGAGCCAAAATGGAACAAAATTGACTTGTGAAAGTGGAACTAAGAGTGGTAAAAGATGTCAAATTGGATGTATATGATGTTAACATGTTAATTGTACAAATATATGGTGGAAAGTGACTCTTATAGGGTGCAAAGTGACTCTAATATGGTGAAAAGTGATTACATGGTTGATTAGAGCCAAAATGTGAAACAAATTGACTTGTATGAAAGTGGAACTAAGAGGTGATAAAAGATGTCAAATTGATGATATGATGTTAACATGTTAATTGTACAAATATATGGTGGAAAGTGACTCTTATAGGGTGCAAAGTGACTCTAATATGGTGAAAAGTGACTTACATGGTTGATTAGACCAAAATGTGAAACAAAATTGACTTGTGAAAGTGGAACTAAGAGGTAAAAGATGTCAAATTGGATGTATATGATGTTAACATGTTAATTGTACAAATATATGGTGGAAAGTGACTCTTATAGGGTGCAAAGTGACTCTAATATGGTGAAAAGTGACTTACATGGTTGATTAGCCAAAATGTGAAACACTTGTATGAAAGTGGAACTAAGAGGTGATAAAAGATGTCAAATTGGATGTATATGATGTTAACATGTTAATTGTACAAATATATGGTGGAAAGTGACTCTTATAGGGTGCAAAGTGACTCTAATATGGTGAAAAGTGATTACATGGTTGATTAGAGCCAAAATGTGAAACAAAATTGACTTGTATGAAAGTGGAACTAAGAGGTGATAAAAGATGTCAAATTGATGATATGATGTTAACATGTTAATTGTACAAATATATGGTGGAAAGTGACTCTTATAGGGTGCAAAGTGACTCTAATATGGTGAAAAGTGAATTACATGGTTGATTAGAGCCAAAATGTGAAACAATTGACTTGTATGAAAGTGGAACTAAGAGGTGATAAAAGATGTCAAATTGGATATGATGTTAACATGTTAATTGTACAAATATATGGTGGAAAGTGACTCTTATAGGGTGCAAAGTGACTCTAATATGGTGAAAAGTGACTTACATGGTTGATTAGACCAAAATGTGAAAAAATTGACTTGTGTGAAAGTGGAACTAAGAGGTGTAAAAGATGTCAAATTGGATGTATATGATGTTAACATGTTAATTGTACAAATATATGGTGGAAAGTGACTCTTATAGGGTGCAAAGTGACTCTAATATGGTGAAAAGTGAATTACATGGTTGATTAGAGCCAAAATGTGAAACAAATTGACTTGTATGAAAGTGGAACTAAGAGGTGATAAAAGATGTCAAATTGGATGTATATGATGTTAACATGTTAATTGTACAAATATATGGTGGAAAGTGACTCTTATAGGGTGCAAAGTGACTCTAATATGGTGAAAAGTGAATTACATGGTTGATTAGAGCCAAAATGTGAAACAAATTGACTTGTATGAAAGTGGAACTAAGAGGTGATAAAAGATGTCAAATGAATGATATGATGTTAACATGTTAATTGTACAAATATATGGTGGAAAGTGACTCTTATAGGGTGCAAAGTGACTCTAATATGGTGAAAAGTGACTTACATGGTTGATTAGACCAAAATGGAAACAAAATTGACTTGTGAAAGTGGAACTAAGAGGTGTAAAAGATGTCAAATTGGATGTATGATGTTAACATTTAATTGTACAAATATATGGTGGAAAGTGACTTATAGGGTGCAAAGTGACTCTAATATGGTGAAAAGTGAATTACATGGTTGATTAGAGCCAAAATGTGAAACAAATTGACTTGTAAAGTGGAACTAAGAGGTGATAAAAGATGTCAAATTGATGATATGATGTTAACATGTTAATTGTACAAATATATGGTGGAAAGTGACTCTTATAGGGTGCAAAGTGACTCTAATATGGTGAAAAGTGACTTACATGGTTGATTAGACCAAAATGTGAACAAAATTGACTTGTGTGAAAGTGGAACTAAGAGGTAAAAGATGTCAAATTGGATGTATATGATGTTAACATGTTAATTGTACAAATATATGGTGGAAAGTGACTCTTATAGGGTGCAAAGTGACTCTAATATGGTGAAAAGTGACTTACATGGTTGATTAGAGCCAAAATGTGAACAAAATTGACTTGTATGAAAGTGGAACTAAGAGGTGGAAAAAGATGTCAAATTGGATGTATATGATGTTAACATGTTAATTGTACAAATATATGGTGGAAAGTGACTCTTATAGGGTGCAAAGTGACTCTAATATGGTGAAAAGTGATTACATGGTTGATTAGAGCCAAAATGTGAAACAAAATTGACTTGTATGAAAGTGGAACTAAGAGGTGATAAAAGATGTCAAATTGATGATATGATGTTAACATGTTAATTGTACAAATATATGGTGGAAAGTGACTCTTATAGGGTGCAAAGTGACTCTAATATGGTGAAAAGTGATTACATGGTTGATTAGAGCCAAAATGTGAAACAATTGACTTGTATTGAAAGTGGAACTAAGAGGTGATAAAAGATGTCAAATGAATGGATATGATGTTAACATGTTAATTGTACAAATATATGGTGGAAAGTGACTCTTATAGGGTGCAAAGTGACTCTAATATGGTGAAAAGTGACTTACATGGTTAATTAGAACCAAAATGATGGAAAAAATTGACTTGTGTGAAAGTGGAACTAAGAGGTGTAAAAGATGTCAAATTGGATGTATATGATGTTAACATGTTAATTGTACAAATATATGGTGGAAAGTGACTCTTATAGGGTGCAAAGTGACTCTAATATGGTGAAAAGTGACTTACATGGTTGATTAGAGCCAAAATGTGAAACAAATTGACTTGTATGAAAGTGGAACTAAGAGGTGATAAAAGATGTCAAATGGATGATATGATGTTAACATTTAATTGTACAAATATATGGTGGAAAGTGACTCTTATAGGGTGCAAAGTGACTCTAATATGGTGAAAAGTGAATTACATGGTTGATTAGAGCCAAAATGTGAAACAAATTGACTTGTATAAAGTGGAACTAAGAGGTGATAAAACGATGTCAAATTGAATGATATGATGTTAACATGTTAATTGTACAAATATATGGTGGAAAGTGACTCTTATAGGGTGCAAAGTGACTCTAATATGGTGAAAAGTGACTTACATGGTTGATTAGAGCCAAAATGTGAACAAAATTGACTTGTGTGAAAGTGGAACTAAGAGGTGTAAAAGATGTCAAATTGGATGTATATGATGTTAACATGTTAATTGTACAAATATATGGTGGAAAGTGACTCTTATAGGGTGCAAAGTGACTCTAATATGGTGAAAAGTGAATTACATGGTTGATTAGAGCCAAAATGTGAAACAAAATTGACTTGTATTGAAAGTGGAACTAAGAGGTGATAAAAGATGTCAAATTGGATGATATGATGTTAACATGTTAATTGTACAAATATATGGTGGAAAGTGACTCTTATAGGGTGCAAAGTGACTCTAATATGAAATGGTGAAAAGAACTTACATGGTTGATTAGAGCCAAAATGTGAAACAAAATTGACTTGTTGAAAGTGGAACTAAGGTGTGTAAAAGATGTCAAATTGATGATATGATGATGTTAACATGTTAATTGTACAAATATATGGTGGAAAGTGACTCTTATAGGGTGCAAAGTGACTCTAATATGGTGAAAAGTGACTTACATGGTTGATTAGAGCCAAAATGTGAAACAAAATTGACTTGTATGAAAGTGGAACTAAGAGGTGATAAAAGATGTCAAATTGGATGTATATGATGTTAACATGTTAATTGTACAAATATATGGTGGAAAGTGACTCTTATAGGGTGCAAAGTGACTCTAATATGGTGAAAAGTGAATTACATGGTTGATTAGAGCCAAAATGTGAAACAAAATTGACTTGTATGAAAGTGGAACTAAGAGGTGATAAAAGATGTCAAATTGATGTATATGATGTTAACATGTTAATTGTACAAATATATGGTGGAAAGTGACTCTTATAGGGTGCAAAGTGACTCTAATATGGTGAAAAGTGATTACATGGTTGATTAGAGCCAAAATGTGAAACAAATTGACTTGTATGAAAGTGGAACTAAGAGGTGATAAAAGATGTCAAATTGGGTATATGATGTTAACATGTTAATTGTACAAATATATGGTGGAAAGTGACTCTTATAGGGTGCAAAGTGACTCTAATATGGTGAAAAGTGACTTACATGGTGATTAGACCAAAATGTGAAACAAAATTGACTTGTGTGAAAGTGGAACTAAGAGGTGTAAAAGATGTCAAATTGGATGTATATGATGTTAACATGTTAATTGTACAAAATATGGTGGAAAGTGACTCTTATAGGGTGCAAAGTGACTCTAATATGGTGAAAAGTGAATTACATGGTTGATTAGAGCCAAAATGTGAAACACAATTGACTTGTATGAAAGTGGAACTAAGAGGTGATAAAAGATGTCAAATTGAATGTATATGATGAACATGTTAATTGTACAAATATATGGTGGAAAGTGACTCTTATAGGGTGCAAAGTGACTAATATGGTGAAAAGTGACTTACATGGTTGTAGAGCCAAAATGGAAACAAAATTGACTTGTGTGAAAGTGGAACTAAGAGGTGGTAAAAGATGTCAAATTGGATGATATGATGTTAACATGTTAATTGTACAAATATATGGTGGAAAGTGACTCTTATAGGGTGCAAAGTGACTCTAATATGGTGAAAAGTGACTTAATGGTTGATTAGAGCCAAAATGTGAAACAAAATTGACTTGTATGAAAGTGGAACTAAGAGGTGATAAAAAATGTCAAATTGGATGTATATGATGTTAACATTTAATTGTACAAATATATGGTGGAAAGTGACTCTTATAGGGGTGCAAAGTGACTCTAATATGGTGAAAAGTGAATTACATGGTTGATTAGAGCCAAAATGTGAAACAAATTGACTTGTATAAAGTGGAACTAAGAGGTGATAAAAAATGTCAAATTGAAGGATATGATGTTAACATGTTAATTGAACAAATATATGGTGGAAAGTGACTCTTATAGGGTGCAAAGTGACTCTAATATGGTGAAAAGTGATTACATGGTTGATTAGACCAAAATGTGAAACAAAATTGACTTGTGAAAGTGGAACTAAGAGGTGTAAAACGATGTCAAATTGGATGTATATGATGTTAACATTTAATTGTAAAATATATGGTGGAAAGTGACTCTATAGGGTGCAAAGTGACTCTAATATGGTGAAAAGTGATTACATGGTTGATTAGAGCCAAAATGGAAACAAAATTGACTTGTATAAAGTGGAACTAAGAGGTGATAAAAGATGTCAAATTGAAGGATGTTATGATGTTAACATGTTAATTGTACAAATATATGTGGAAAGTGACTCTTATAGGGTGCAAAGTGACTCTAATATGGTGAAAAGTGATTACATGGTTAATTAGAGCCAAAATGTGAAACAAAAATTGACTTGTGTGAAAGTGGAACTAAGAGGTGGATAAAAGATGTCAAATTGGATGTATATGATGTTAACATGTTAATTGTACAAATATATGGTGAAAGTGACTCTTATAGGGTGCAAAGTGACTCTAATATGGTGAAAGTGATTAATGGTTGATTAGAGCCAAATGTGAAACAAAATTGACTTGTGAAAGTGGAACTAAGAGGTGATAAAAAATGTCAAATTGGATGTATATGATGTTAACATGTTAATTGTACAAATATATGGTGGAAAGTGACTCTTATAGGGTGCAAAGTGACTCTAATATGGTGAAAAGTGACTTACATGGTTAATTAGAACCAAAATGTGAAACAAAATTGACTTGTGTGAAAGTGGAACTAAGAGGTGGTAAAAGATGTCAAATTGGATGTATATGATGTTAACATTTAATTGTACAATATATGGTGGAAAGTGACTCTTATAGGGTGCAAAGTGACTCTAATATGGTGAAAAGTGACTTACATGGTTGATTAGAGCCAAAATGTGAACAAAATTGACGTGTAGAAAGTGGAACTAAGAGGTGATAAAAGATGTCAAATTGAATGATATGATGTTAACATGTTAATTGTACAATATATGGTGGAAAGTGACTCTATAGGGTGCAAAGTGACTCTAATATGGTGAAAAGTGACTTACATGGTTGTTAGACCAAATGTGAACAAAATGACTTGTGTGAAAGTGGAACTAAGAGGTGGTAAAAGGATGTCAAATTGATGTATATGATGTTAACATGTTAATGTACAATATATGGTGGAAAGTGACTCTTATAGGGTGCAAAGTGGACTCTAATATGGTGAAAAGTGAACAACTGGTTGATTAGAGCCAAAATGTGAAACAAAATTGACTTGTATGAAAGTGGAACTAAGAGGTGATAAAAGAATGTCAAATTGGATGTATATGATGTTAACATGTTAATTGTACAAATATATGGTGGAAAGTGACTCTTATAGGGTGCAAAGTGACTCTAATATGGTGAAAAGTGAATTACATGGTTGATTAGAGCCAAAATGTGAAACAAATTGACTTGTTAAAGTGGAACTAAGAGGTGATAAAAGATGTCAAATTGAAGGATATGATGGTTAACAGTTAATTGTACAAATATATGGTGGAAAGTGACTCTTATAGGGTGCAAAGTGACTCTAATATGGTGAAAAGTGATTACATGGTTGATTAGCCAAAATGTGAAACAAATTGACTTGTATAAAGTGGAACTAAGAGGTGATAAAACGATGTCAAATTGGATGGGATATGATGTTAACATGTTAATTGAACAAATATATGGTGGAAAGTGACTCTTATAGGGTGCAAAGTGACTCTAATATGGTGAAAAGGATTACATGGTTGTAGACCAAAATGTGAAACAAAATTGACTTGTGTGAAGTGGAACTAAGAGGTGGATAAAAGATGTCAAATTGGATGTATATGATGTTAACATGTTTAATTGTACAAATATATGGTGGAAAGTGACTCTTATAGGGTGCAAAGTGACTCTAATATGGTGAAAAGTGACTTAAATGGTTGATTAGAGCCAAATGTGAAACAAATTGACTTGTATGAAAGTGGAACTAAGAGGTGATAAAAGATGTCAAATGGATGTATATGATGTTAACATTTTAATTGTACAAACTATATGGTGGAAAGTGACTCTTTAGGGTGCAAAGTGACTCTAATAGGTGAAAAGTGATTACATGGTTGATAGAGAAAATGTGGAACAAATTGACTGGGTAGAAAGTGGGAACTAAGAGGTGATAAAAACGATGTCAAATTGAATGGATATGATGTTAACATGTTATTGTACAATATATGGTGGAAAAGTGACTCTTATAGGGTGCAAAGTGACCTAATATGGTGAAAAGTGACTTACATGGTGATTAGAGCCAAAATGTGAAAAATTGACTTTGTGAAAGTGGAACTAAGAGGTGGTAAAAGATGTCAAATTGGATGTATATGATGTTAACATTTAATTGTACAAATATATGGTGGAAAGGACTCTTATAGGGTGCAAAGTGACTCTAATATGGTGAAAA